>NC_034417.1:1701946-1781354 GCF_002078875.1 Numida meleagris
AAGGGGGGGAAAAAAAAAAAAAAAAAAAAGAGCCCCCCCGAGCCCTTTGTGTAGCGAAGGCACCCAGGGAAAAGTCGGTGGGTGATGAGGGGGAGCGGTGGGATCGCTGCTGTGGGTGCTGGGGTGGATGGGGCTGTGCCTCCCCCCGGGGGGGCACCTCGCTCTGCTGGGTGGGTGCAGGGATGGGGCTGTCAAGCTCATTCACAAAAGAGACGTTTCCCGTTCCCCCCCAAAAATCTGGCTCTGTTCTGCGGGGTGAGGCGTGCTGGGCAGCTCGATTAAAAAAAAATAATAAGAATAATAGTAATCATTAAAAAAGAAACCTTTTTTCTTTCTCTATGAAAGATGCTTTGTTCGTCGTGAAACCCTCCCAGCCTCGCTCCTTCTCCTGCCGTCCTTTTTCTTCCCTTTCTTCCTCTCTTCCCTTATTTTTTCCCCCCCAAATTCCCAGCCCTGCTTTCCTTTCCCCAGTGCTGCTCCCGAAGCACAGCCTCGGGGTGCTGCTGTTTGTTCCTATGGACTCCCCGAGCTTTAGGGTCCGCGAGAAATCCCCTCTCCCCGTCCTCTTGGTTACGCGGGTGCCCATCAGGCTCGCACCACCAGGCAGATATCCCTGTGCAAACACCGAGATTGCATTTAAAACAACTCGAGATGGACGGTTGCGGCCAGAGCCAAAAAGAAAGGAGGAGGACGGAGGTTTTGTGCAGCTGAGCCCCACTTCCTTTTGCACAGCCCTTCCTTCGCCAGAAAAACAACGTGTTTGCAAAAAATATATCGGTGCTACGGCTGGAAATGATTGCATCCTTGAGACTACCCCTAGGTCAAAGCTCAGATAAATAACATGTTTTCCTCTCCAGCCTCTCTGGGCCACATCCTCTCCGAGCTCCTCTCTAATTCTTTCCTTTAAAGCAACACGTATATATATATATATATAGCTATTATTTTTTTTGCAGGGGGTGGGGGGGCAGGGGGAAAACTTTGGCGCTCTGATTGTCCTTAAAAATTAACACTAACCTTCACATGGTTTGAATTAAGCAGGCTTCGAGACAGCCTTGGTCCTTCGGTGGGGGAAACTTGTACTTTGAAGTATTTCGCTTTCTGGGCAATTATCCGGACTTCACATGAGCGAACTTCCATTCAGCCCCCAATTATTTGGAATCTCTCCCCCCCACCCAGCCCCCCCACGCTGTTGGTGTACACGGGCACACTGATCATTAGCAAGAGCCAGAGGGAACGTTTGGTCTCTGCTCTACGGCTACCCCTGCCTCCAGCCACAACCAAGGGCTGCAAGGGAGGCTTTATGCTGCTCGTAGCCCAGCAGCACGGCTGCCTTCTGCATCCCAGCTGCTACAGCAGGTCTAATCAAGCAGCTTCCACTCAAGCCCTGCTTCACACGCATGCCAACCCATGTTTTAGGTGGATGTCACTGCACAGAGTAATCGCAGCGTGCTGGCAATGATAAACACAATTGTGATCAGCAGCAGCGTTTTGGGCACGCATCTGGCCAGGCTGCTGCCATCTCCTGTACCCAGTTGGCAGCAAGGAGCAATCACTGCTGCAACCAAGACCACACTACAGCCTCATCGCTCTGCAGACAGAAACCTGGCTTTGTTTCCCTTCTGCTTTGGCAGCCAACTGACTTCCTTGCTGACAGCTTAAGAGAACGTGGATACGTGTAGAATCACGCAATTATTATGGCTGGAAAACACCTCTACGGTCAGCGAGTCCAACCAGCACCACGGCCACTAAACCACATCCCCAAGGAATACATCTCCACGTTCACCCTGAGCACCTGTGCTGGGTCACTCCACCTCGGATGGAGGATGAAGCGTCGCTCTGCCTGCCCGGACAGCGGCCGCCCTGGGGCACGCTATCCAAAATCCCCCCTGGCAGCTCCAACCGTACCTCTGTGAAACCTCGGGGTTCAGCAATACCAACCCAAAGGGGCCCAAGGAACCCGTACAAGGGAACCTGTACGAGGCTCGGAGCCTGAGGACGCAGGGGCTGAAAGGTTTTCTCTTGGGCTTTTTTTTCATTAGAACTAAGTTGGCATTTCAGCCGGTTGGAGCCAAACTCGGTGATCCCTGCGGGCACCTTCCGACCCAGGATATTCTGGGATGGCACACAGAACGCTGGTTCGTGTTGCCGGGGCGCGTGGAATTACGCTGGCAGAACAGGGGCGGTAGAAACGCTGCTCTGAGCCGCGATCACCTCAGAAGCGGACGGCTGAGGGAGGAACACAACGGCAGGGCACAGCCTGGCGCACGCCGGGCCCCGCCGTACTTTCAGCGCAGCCCGCCCCGCTGCCGGCCCTCACCTCCTGGATCGCGACCTCCTGGGCAGGTCCCTGCGGGGCGGGCAGCGCGGGCGGCCCTCGTAGGCCCTGCTCCGGGAGCGCTTCCTCTTCCAGCGCGGGCCCCAGCAGGCCTCCTGCTCCGGGGAGCGGTACCGCTTGCAGTGGTGCATCTGCGGGCACAAGGGGCTCGCTCAGCTCCCGCCCCGGCCCTCCTCCGCCGCCGCCGCCGCCCTCCATCCCCCCGCAGCCGTCAGACCGCCCCCGGGCCCCGTTAATCCGCCCCTCGGAGCCTTCGGACCTCCCCTGGAGGGGTAAATCCGCCCCCCGAGCGCCGCCGAACGCCCCCCGGAGCCGTTCAACCGCCCCTGGCCGCGTCACACCGCTCACCGCCCCCTCGGCCCCCCAGCGTTCGGCGGGCGCGGCCCGGCCTGGCCCAGCAGCGCCTCCACTCCCGCTCTGTCCCCGCTTCCGCTTCCGCCGCCTGCCCCGCCCCTCACCGCGCCGCTCTGGCCGCCCCTCTCTGTGGCCGGGAGGTTAACCCCTTGTGCGCCGCGGAGGACCCCATTCCACCCCAGCTCCTCGCCTCGGGGATGCACTGACCTCCTGCAGGCGTGGGCAGAAACGACTCGGTGCTCAGAGGAACGGCGTCTCCCTCCCTTGGGAGGTCCCTCCGAGCCTGGTTTTAGCGGCTGTCAGCTGCGGGAGGCCCCTGAGCACGGGGCTGAGGACCCCTCCCCAGGATGGAATCTTTGGGGTGAAACCCCCTGAGGGTCTCCGGCCCCCCTGGCTCGCACAGCACGGCCCCCCCCAATCCCGGGGGCTGATCCCCCCCGCCCGCCAGCGCTGCCCCCAAAGAGGCTGCTGGGTCACCGTGTGAAGAGGTAGAAGTTTATTGGAATATAAACATTCAGATAACGTGTAAGATAGAAAAAAAAAAAAAAAACCCAACAACAACATATACAGACACTTGTTGGAAGGAGACGTTGAGGTATTTATCCACCGCCTAGGCTATCACATTTCTTTTTTTATTTACTTTTTTTTTTTTTTTTTTTTTTAACTTTAAATAGGTAAGAAAACGAGTAGCAAGGCTGCTGCCGCTGTTTGGTGAGAACATTCGGACCCGGATCCCTGCGGAGCGCCGCGTCCCAGCCCCCACCCCGGAGTTGGGACGTGGGGCAGCGCTCCCGTCCCGCGGCCGCACCGAGCAGCCGGGGCCTTCTCATCCTTATTATATATATATATTTTTTTGGCTGCTCGCTGTGAAACTTTCGCTGGTCTGGAGTTGGAAGAGAATTGAGACGCACTGCAAAGTGGAACGCTTCACCCGAGGAACAGTCCTACCCGCAGTACCAAAACCCTGAGTACTATACAATCGAACGCGCTGAGTGAAATGAATGGGAGCCCGGGGGGGGGGGCTCGCCCAGCCCACCCCGCTCCCCGCTCCTCCGCCCTCCCGCTGCTGCTGGTTTCTATAACCCCGTCCCCACGACCCGGCAGCTCAGTAGTGACCCGGACACACGTGAGAAACCGAGTGCCAGCGTCAAACCCAGGCCTGGGGAAGGGTTACTCTTCACAGTCTGAACGGCCGGCCCCCCCCGCCGCGAGGCGACCGGGGACCGGGCTATGGTTGCAGCTTATTTTACTGAGGTATCTGTTACGCATCCCGACTTGTTTCTTTCCCTGAATTGGATACAAAACAATCTGTTAGTCCCTGTCTAGTTCCAGTCTAGTTGTGTAAAGCTTATAAACATTAATACTCTAGTAGTGTCGAAGCTGTTTAGCAGTTCAGTGATTCGAGTGCCTTTCTGTGCAAGAGAACACAACGTTAGCATGTGATACATAAGCAAAAACACCCATTACTAACCTCTGCTCCCCAGGACCAGAGAAGAAAGCACAAGGAAAAGCAAAAAGTCCCCCAGTCCCACTCTTAGGAAACAGCCCCCAAACCCACCCCCATCTCCAAAAAAAAAAAAAAAAAGAAAAAAAAAATAGAAAAAAAAATAACCGAAACCGAAAAGAAAAAGGGGAAAAAAAAAGAACAACCTGAATGAGTCGGAAAAAAAAGAAAAAAAAAATAGAAAAAAAAATAACCGAAACCGAAAAGAAAAAGGGGAAAAAAAAAGAACAACCTGAATGAGTCGGCGTGGGAAATCCTCTCCGAGAGGAGACAATGAAATGCTTTGGAGGTCTGTGGGTCTGCCGGGCGAGTTAAGAGCAGCTCCACTTCCCCAGTGCGCTGCTGCCACCCAGAGCCAGCAGAGCGGGGACACCGGGAGCAGAACCAGGCCCAGGACACGAGCACTCGCAGCACTGCCTCCCTCCCTGTCCCCCCCTATGCTAGCAGTGAGCTGAGCTGAGCCTCAGTACAGAACCTGACTCCCAAGGAGCTGGGCCTGCTGCACGTGGGCCGTCCTGCCCGCAGTTTACACAAGGGCCGAGTCCGGCCCCGTCACCTGAGCTGCAGGAAAGGAAAGCTTGAGGCACCCATCTCTGCTGCCAGCAGGCCGCTGCTCCGCTCCCCGCGAGAGCAAAGGGTCAGAAAGCATCTTCAGGTTTCGGGCACGTCTGTAGTGTAAGCGGGGCTTCGTCCCCCGGCCGCACCAAGCAGCTTTGCTACAGGTAAGCACGGATCACGGAATACCAAGAACTGAAACAGGGACTCTGGAGGCAGCCCCACGTCCAACGTGAAGGGCAGGTCCTCTAACTCAGCTGTCACTTGTGCCCTCCTCTCCTGCCTCTACCTGTCCCGTGCTACGTGCGTGTTCTGGGACGGGGCCGTCTCCTCGCTAGCCTAAAACATGGGGAAGCCACTGCTCCCTCGCTCTGATTTTGCTCTGTCTTTGGTGCTACGATGAACAATAAAAAATAAACACAACGTCAGCAAAACCACGTATTAAAAAAACAAAACAAAACAAAAAAATAAACCGACAAAACGTCAAACAACCAAGCAATAAGATATGCCAACGCTTCCTGAAGAGGTTAAAAAACAACAACCCCCCCCCCAAAACAAACAAACAAACAAAACAAAAAAAAAAAACCCAACCCCAACAATAAGTACATATCTGAGGTATTTCGTCTGCTCAAAAAACCTGACTGGGGCCTGGAGGATGGAAAGGACGTCACCAGGGCAGGGGGGGGTTGGTGCTCGGGTCTGGTCTGCGGGCTGGGGAATGTGTGGGGCAGAGCGAGGCCACCTGGGCGGCAGCTCGTGGGCAGCCTCTGCTTGCTTCACGCTGGAGGTTGGAAGGGAGAGGGCGAGGAAGGGCTCGATTCTCTTTCCTCTGCTTCCCCACAGGAGAGCAAAAGGTCTCGGCTGATGGAGGTTTGTTTTCTTTCTGCTGACGTGCAGCTTGAAGGGGGACGTGGAGAGCAGCCTCCGAGGAGAAGCCGCTCCGGGACGCCCGGCTCGAGCTGCTCGTGTCAAGGGGAGCAGAGGATCAGAGCCGAGCAAAGGGAAGGTTCGGGGGAAATGTCAGCAGGATGAGTTCCCCAAGGACACACAGACAAGGTCGAGGGCGTTTAAAACTCGGCCGAAAGCCTGAAAAAGGCAACAAGAGTAGGGAACAGGCCAGCACCAGCCAGGAGGACGAAGCAGCTGATGGAGAGGGTTTTTTCTGTGTCTGTGGGTCAAGCGCAGCGGTGAGAAGCCCTTCCCAGGTAGCCAAGACCTCAGAGAGAGGGGGAAGGAGGCTCATCGCATCGCCGCGACTCCGCGAGCGAGGACCTGTGCGGCCCAAAGGGAGGACAGACGAGCACCGGACCGTGACAGAGCCCGAGGAAGAGAAGTGAGGAAGCTCTCCTGGCACAAGCCGTGGGAGGAGAGGGGCGAGGCAGCCTGCCGGCTGTTCCGATTGTCAACAAACTGAGCCGTGCTGTGGCTCCAGGAGAACCCCGTTTCCCTGCCCCGATGCCAGCTCTTTCCACCTGCCTTGGTGACGTCCCAGCCATCTCTCCGCCCGCCGATCCCTGATTGAAAAACGCCAGGTGTGCCCCCCCCCCTCCCCCCCTCTCTGCGTGCTACCCCCCAAGAGGAACACAGCAAACCCTGGGAGGAGGAGGAGGAGGAGGAGGAGGAAGAAAACAGAAGTGAAAGGGGGAGGAAGAAAAGGGAGAACAAAGAAAAAGGCTGGACAAACAGGCGATGAAGGAAAAACTCGCTGGCATGGAAAGGTTTCAGCATCATCATCTTGCCGTTGGCCAACCACGAAGCAGGTTCCTTGAGATGAGGTAATCTGTGCGACTCCTTCCCGGCTCGCTCCCCGCCGCGAGCAGAGAGGAAGAGCTGCCGGAGGCCAGTGTGAGACAGCAAGCTCGGCCGTCCATCAGAGAGACCAGCTAGTGGAGGGCTCTGCGCTGGGGGTTCCCCGCGATGAGGTAGGGCTGGGGGAGCAGTGGGAGCTGCTGCTGCTGCTGCAGGAGCTCTGGGAGCCTGCGAGGAGATGGACGACTGGCTTCTGGGCAAAGAGCACGCCTGCGGGGCACAGAGGTAAGGGGAAGAGTTATGGGGATGCTGGGGGGGGACGCAGCAAAGGGAGGTCGATGCAGCCCCAAAGGCTTCACCCTCATAGAATGAGGCCAGCAGGCTTGGAGGCAGATCAGAGCGTCAACGACAGCGTGCAAATAAAAGCTGAGTTAAAACCTTCCACAAGAGCAGAAGGATAACAGTCCTTCCTGCTAACGCTGAATACGAAGTCCCTCCCCTGTACAAATTGAAGCTCTCACCGGGTCCTCACTTCCCTGCCACAGCAAAAACACCCCTTGTGAGCTGTCAGCAAAACGCTTCCTGGGGACAGCTCAAGAGCAGACAGACCAGAGCAGAAAGTGAATGACATTACAGCAATAGCCCTTGCACAAACAAACAGGAAATCGCCAAGGAACAGCACTCGGGAGGATTTCTGAATGTAAAACCACCACCACTGAATGGAAAGGGCATTCATTTTGCCTGCCTAGGACCAAAGGAAAAAGAAAAACTCATCTCCTGCTGAAACCTGCATGCCGGACAAGCTGCGTGCTGTGCTCTGGAAGAAGAGCGGCCCTGGGAGCGGTGCCACCCTCCCCACATCCTCCTGGGCGCTCCCAGCCTGGCTGCCCACACCCCCCCGGGGAGCAGTCTCTTCTCACCAGCATAAATTGTGCCGTTAATCTCCACCGACATGTTAATGCTCCCGATGCCATTAGGTGACAGGTTCAGCGCCGCCGCCGCCGCCGCCGAGTCGGGTTTGTCTTCTTTCAAGAAAAGAAACACAGAGTTAGAGAGTAAGAGGGCAGCCATCCCGTCACTAGAGCCGACCCACGCTCCTCCCGTTGCCTCCTTGATGAGGAAACCCCCACGTTATGTCTTCCAAAGGTGTCTGAGTGCTGATGTGCACGTGGGCTGGGATCCCACTGCTGTCTGCAAATCCCTCGGGCCGAATTAACAACCCCTACACGGAAAGAGCTGCCTGTGCAGATGTTTGAGGTGGCTGGGCTGCAGCCACGTTCCCAGCTCTCGGTCAGGGCCCCTTCCCCGGGGTGGGGGGTTCTCAGGGAGCTGCAGTGCCCTGTGGTGCGCGGGGCTCCGGCTGCAGCAGCTCCAGCGGCCGCTGGAGGGAGAGGGGCTGCCCAAAGCACCAAGCAACCCAAACCGAGCCTCCTTGGCAGCCCCTAGTGCATGTGAAATCTGTTTGTTTTTCTTTTGTCCCCTCTGCACCCAGAGCCCTTTCCAAGCCAATGCGGGAGGCGCCGGAGCGGAGCAGGGGGCCGGTTTGCCCTGATGCTGTGAAGGGGAGGTGAACATCATACTCTCCCGGGTGCTCCTGAAGCCTCCAACTAAACCAGCCTGGAACCGTGAGCCTGGGACTGCTTCTCTGCTCCCACGAATTCAGCCTTGCAGTTTGCAGAGCCGTGCCACGGTTCCCGGCCCGCCCCGTGTTGCTTTTGGGGCATTGTGCTGTTAAAACACAGGGAGACAGCAGAGCCAGACTGCCCGGCCTCCGGCAGCGCACGCAACGCAACGCACGTGTGTTACGCTCGCTCCCAGCCTGCTGGGACTGTCCCTGGAAAGTATGTGAAGGGCACTGTTAACGTTTAACCCAAATGTAGCTCCCAAGCTATAATAAGCTCACACTGCACTTTCCAAAAGTGCCAGGCAAAGCGCTTTGCAGAGCACGGAAAATGAGGGCGTGAAAGGCACGCACGCGGTCGCCCGACAAAGGTGGGAACGGGGCCAATGAATCCTGCTTAGGGCTCAGCCCTCAGCCTCTATTTGTAGAGACCCAAACTGCTCCTAGCACTTGGATGTAGGAAGCTCAGGGTGGAGAGGAAAAAAAATGAAGCGAGATGAGGGAACGACCGTGACTTCATCAAACCCGCATTCCCGTTTACATGCTTTTTAGAAATGTCAGTGTGAAGTTTAGGTGGATGCACAGCTGTCAGGACCTGCAATGTGAAGACTGAATCCCATTCAACTCAGCAGCTAGCTGCTGCTGCTACAAAGGGGAACCTGCTTCGACCCCTGGCCACGTACGTATATCTCTGGCAAAATGTCTCCAGGAAGCATTGCTAGCAAAGGCCTCCAGAACTACTTCCCCCCCCTCTCCCGAGCAGTGCCCAACTTGCCCGGCCTTGTGTCTTCATCTCGCTGTACAATTAATAGGGGCCCCAGACCTTTAATTTGAATGGATCAAAAGGTTCAGAGGAAACAGCTGCTGGAACTGAAATCTTCTGAGGCTTTGCTGCCCGGGGAAGTGCAGCCCCCAGGACAGGTAAGGCAGCCACGGCATTTAATCAGCTTTTGAAGCCACTCTATAACAGTATTGATTCTGACAATGTGACCTTTACGGGGTGACTCCCCTTTCACAAAGCATTTCAGGAGCGCGTTTCCCAGGCCATGAATGCTGCTTATATCTGACCTCCTCACCCAGCCCTGCCAGGAGTTCTTTGCCTGCAGGCTGCGAGCGGGGCTGCAGCAGATGTTGGCCGCAATCACCTGACTCGCTAAAAGCTCTGGGATGCGCAGGGCCCCCTGCAGATACACAGGGCTTTGTGGCCTCCTCATCACACCTGCCAAGGGGGGTTCCTAAGAGCCGGGCATCTCTCCCCATTAGCTGCCACCTGTACAGAAAGAGCTGTCACCTCTGGGATCAATTAAAAGGCTTCCCGATGAGGAAATTCACTCCCTGCAGCACAACGTTGGCACGAGGGTGGTTAGATGAGGGTAGGGCTGGGGAAAGCACGCTGCTTGATGGGATGAGCAGCAGGCACAGGGCATGGCCTCATCTCACAGGAGTGCCCTTGGCCAGGGAGAACAGTGCTCTGCTCCGAAATGCACATCAGGCACTAAACACAGGGCGGTCAGATATGCACCCAAACTTCAGCCGGTTTCCCAGGAAGGAACAGGCTTTGAGCACGCAGCACAGCGCTGCTGAGCACAACCTGGCTGGCACCAGCCGACCCCAGCAGCGACTCCCGGTGCCAAGGCGCACGCTTTGTGAGAGGCACATCTCACCCTTGCCATTGATCTTGATCTTCATGGGGATCTGGCGCGCCATGCTGAAGAGGTTGCGCTGCAGAGCCTGCTGGACGAGCCGCTGCTCCTCCTCCGTCATCCGCGACACCTTCTTCTCCGGGGGCTCCCCAGCCTCCAGCCTCTCCCGCAGCTGCTCCAGGGTGGCTGTTCTTGCCGCCACCGTCGCCTGCTGGCTCGCCAAGGTCACTGGCACAGCAATACGATTTGGCATCGACACGGTTAAGGGCACGCCGTCACCTAGGAAAGGGAAGAGTCACTTAGATCCTTCCCCGAAAGCACGTGGAGGAAGAACAGCCCGCAAATCCCCAGCCACCCGAATCCCACCGCTCTCAAACCCACAGATCTGGAAAAGAACCGAATGCGGCGCGTTTCGCTGCTGCCCCCTCTCACACGGCTGACCTTTCCTGACGGCTGCTGCTGGAGACACCCGAGGATTGCTGGTCCCGCTGCCCGGCGCCACGCCGATGATGGGGAAGCGGATCTTTGGGGGAGACAGGAGGGAAGGAGGCCCCGTGGTGGTGGGCGAGTAGCTGAACAAAGAGGAGCTGTAGCTGGGCCGCCTGCCTTCCCGCCTGTTGCCGTCGATCGCGGCCTGAAGCTCGGCAGGAGAACTGAGGGATTTCTTCTCGCATTCGTAGGCGTACAGGTACTTCATATACCTGGGAGAGAGGCGAGCACAGGGAAAGTCAAGCAGGTTTCTCACCAGGCTGCAGCAACTCAGGAAGACTTTCAGGTGAAGGTCCCCTGCAGATCTGGAGTCTTTGTCTGCAGCGCTCGGTGCGATCAGCGATACGCAGCTTGGGCGTGAGGCACAGCTCTCACAGCTTTCAGCTGACCCCGTGCTTTAGGGAAGCGCGTAGTTACGTACTGCAACATCCAGAGGCAGCAAAGAATCATCCTAAAAGCCTTTACAACCGAGACAGTGTCTGAAATTGTAAGAAATTAGAACCTGGATCATAATGCTTACATGCAAGGAAGGATGATGGAGGGGTTACTTGGTGCAAGTCTGTACTGGGCAGCACCAAACTTTCCAACTTCTGCTGCATTCTGGCACACACATTTGCAGGGAACACTGCACGTACCAAAGGCTGCAGGAACAGCAAGCAGCCTCCCTCTCTAGGACCCAATCAACTAACAATCACCGAGAGCTAAGAGCTCTCAAGCTGTGCCCTCTCCCTGCTCCCTGTGCCAAGTGAGACAGAGCAACCTCAGCCTCCACTTTGCATTGCCCAGCTCCTGCTCCGACCTCTCTGCTGTCAGACCCTCCAGGCTTACTGGGTTCGCAGCGTGAACGCGGCACTGGTGATGGAGGTGGGCAGATTAAGGCCTTTGGTGATCTCCCTCCAGATCTTCTTATTGATGATTTCCACCAGCCCTCCCTTCTCGGTCACCAGTTTGTAGAGCATGTAGAGATCCAGGATCTGCTTTGCCATGATGGGGATCCTGTTGATGGGAGTTCCTGCAGGGAAGAAAAAAAGGAGGGAGAGAGAAAATGAGGCCGAGGAGACTGGCAGGTCGGGGCTATCGATCTTCTTTCTAATAGGAAATTCAGGCAACTCTATTTGTAGCCTGACTCGAGGCCTCTGGATGGGCGAGTAAATGAGCCAGAGAAGTGTAGCTACATGGCACGTCCTTTTCATGAAAAATCCCTTCCTGTAGGCAAAAGCAATTATCAGACAAATAATAACCCGCAGCTAAGAGCAGCTTCTAAAATAGAAGAGGGGAAGCAGGGACCATTCAATCCTAGTGGCGAGGGAGCAGCCCGGAGGAATCATTTGTTACGAGCTCCCAGGGCTATCTCCGATCAAATCTGTATAGCATGCGCTCAGGAAAGGGCTGAGCTCGCAGGCAGCTCGAGCCGCTCGTGCAACTGGGATTCTGCTCCCTCACCCCCGCTACGTGCCGTGCTGTGTGCCTGGACCCTGCGATAGGAAAGGCTACACGACACCCGGCAGCACCTCCCTGCCCCGCACGCATTTCCCCCTGTCCTCCCTCCCAAGCACGCAGTGTCCTGCTTGCGGGTTCTGCTCTCTCAGAGCACTTCCATCCCCCCCCCCCAGCTCCTTCTCCCTGCACCAGCTCTGGGACGCGCGCCCCTCGGCAATGAACACGGCCCAGCTGTGGGAGCCCTACTTGTTGATACGGGCAGCGTTACGGAGCAGCAGGCTGACAGATACCGACTGAATCCCCGTCGATTTGCCCCTCCCCAGCCGCACCTGAAGGCGACCAAGCGGGGAGGGTCTGCAGAGGTCACCCCGGTGAGATTTAGGCAAGGAGGGGAAGAGGGAGAAATGCTGATGTAGCAATCCTCTTCCTCTGCCTAGGAAATACTGTCCCCGATCAAAGAGCAGTCCACCCGAGGTCAGCATCCTGCTGCCGCAACGGCCAGCAGCAGCCCTTACAGCAGCGCCGTAATGGACAATTATGGGATGCCCAACCCACAGGGGAGGCTTTTGCCACTGCTCATCAGCCGGCAGTCGGATAATGCCCCGGAGCAGAGCAGTTTATGGCCCTTATAAATGGGTTTTACTCGGTTTAGTGAAAAGGAGTTCAGCTAGCTCTGCAGATGTCCTCATTAGACACGTAAGTGTAATTTTTTTTTTTTTTTTCTTTTTGAAGCCTATTACGCACCAGCTCGCGGCACCGATTCCCACAGGTTAACGAGATGCTGGATAAAAGGAAAACTTCTTCAGCTTTAAAAGGGCAGCCCTCAATTTCACTAAGGCACCGACTCTGCGAGACGACATAAAGAGCGACCCGAGCAGGCTGGCCTGCGCGCTCCCTTCCTTCACATCTCTCGCATCCTCTTTTATTTGCCTTCTGTCTAAACAATCCCCTCCCTGTGCACGAAGCCATCATCCATAAACTGCATCAGATCCTCTTCCTGCGTTTCAAATCCCAGCTCCCTGGGGGAGGGAGGACGTTTCCCAGTTGTTTAGATGCGGTCTGGCTCCATCCAGCCCAGCCAAAACGTCAGCCTGGGCAAACACAACCCTCGCTTTGCTGCGCTTTCCCCTCCGCCTCCATTTTGTCTCCCTCCGCGTGTTAAAAGAAAGATTAAGAGTCCGGTAGCAGTGTCATTTCAGACACGGAGAGGGCTGGAAGCGATCATGTTACCAGCCTGAAGTTATCACTCATCAGCTGAGCCCCAGGAACCGGTCACACCCAGCCCACCCCAAAGGCGAGAGCAGGGAAATGTTTATTTTGAAGGACTCCAGAAAGAGCTGGCAAGAGTTCTTCCCACCTCCACAGCCCCCAGCCGCCGGCACTTCAGCATTTCTGCCCCAGCAGCAACGTCCCAGCAAGGGAAATCAGCGAGAGATGCTTGGGGGCACAAGCCTCAGCACTGCTGGGGCTGGGCTGGGACCCTTCCCCTCAGCAATCCCACGCGACTCAGAGCCACCCAGTCCAATGTGGGAATGGCACTAGGTGCTCCAGAAGGGACTTGCATCCCGCTCTCCCTGGACGGCGAGCAGATGGGGAGTGAAAGAGAAGGGTCAGATGGAAGGCTCCTCGGGCGGGCAAGCTGCTAAGGCAGAAGCGTAACGAAATTATCTACTTTGAAAAACAATATAGTTATCCTAAACACAGTTCTACTCTTTTTTGGACCTCCTCACCCTTCAGCATCTGCAAATACGCAAGTAAATTCATCCTGATGTGTCCGTGATGAGGACAAACGTTATCTGTACGGGTGGGAAGTAAAGGCTCACACGTGTTTGCAGAGAGCCTGCTCGCAGCCAGGCGGGACCAGCAACCAGGGGTGACCCCAGGGCTCACGTCACCAGCCCTACAGCAGCACCCTCCCTTCCTGAGGTGTGCCTTTAAACAGGACCCACAGGGTGAAGTGCCCTGGGGTTTCGTCAGCGGCGTTGTAAGCGAAGCTAGATCCTACAGGCTCGCTTTTTTTCCCTCCAGTTTGTCTCCTTCTAGAAGGATTTAGTAGCAGGGACAGAGCTTCTGTCCTTCCCTGTTGTGCACGGAGATCCAGCCGTCTTCCTCCCGTGCTTTCCCCAAGGAGGAGGCCGCTCTGAGAAACACCCTCCAGCCAGGGGCGAGCGAGCAAAGCACTATCTGCCTTTCAGACCTCACCAATTAACTGTATTCCTCACCAGTGTGGTCCGTTCCATTGGATCTGAGTGCAAATGCTGCTCGCAGAGCCCCCTCCTCCCGCAGCCCCCTCCGAGGAGGAGCGAGGTGATAAAGTCTTTATTGGAAACCCCCGGCGCTCCAACAGGAAAGGCTGAAAAACAAGTATCATGGGACGAGGGGATGCTGAAGGTGAGAGGATCCTTTCACAGGCGGCTGCGAGGCTTGTCAGGGGCCATGATGGATTACTGTCATCTGGCAGCATCAGGATTAATGATCCGGAGGTCAGAGGGGAGAATTCCAAAGGGAAAGGTCAGCAGCCGGGGGCACAGCATAAGACTTGTTGCCTTTTGATGGCAAACTCATTTTACTGTACTTTCCAGCTTCCCTCTATCCCGCCGGCTCTCAGCAACGCGGCACGCACCGCGGTGCAGAGCCAGAAGCCCAGCTCAAGAAGAGGCTGAGGATGACGACCGGCTCTTCTGCTCACAGTTCTCCTGGCAAACAACTTTTCTTCCTCTAAGCACAACCCAAGCACGGGGCACCCCTGGAAGGAACCAGCTGGAGGGGGGGGCAGGGGGAGGCAGAGTCTGCTCCCACTGGAGAAGGGTCGATGTGCAGCGGATAGGCATGGGAGACCTCAAGGAGAGAAGCTCCAGGACAGGTGTATCTGCTCCCCTGCTCTGGGAGCTGCTGGAGCTGGGAGACAGCCCCAGGGGAAGAGGCTGCTGCCTCCAGACAAGCGCTCTGCTAACAGAAGGGCTACGGAGAGGGCAAAACGCCCAACCACGACACTGGAAGGAAAAGGAGGAATCATCCCATTGGGGCTGGGTTCTCTGAAAGGAAAGACAGCTGTAACTACGATTCGGATTTCTGGAGCGAAGAGTTTCCCTGGAGGAAGCCTGACCGTAGCTATAAACATCTCTGTCCTTCAAGGGAAATAAGCAACCCCTCCTGCCAAGCTGCTTCACCCCTTTCAAAAGCTGCCTCTGTTTCAGGCAGACATAACAGAAGCCTACAGGGCGTATATGGACAAGCTTGAACGTCCCCTGTGTCTCCTATGCTCAACATGCTGAAGAGGAACCTGATTTTCACCTTCCAAGAGCTCTTTAGGAAGTGACTGAAGAAGACGTAAGCCCTGGATAATCTCGGAGTGACTGTTTTGACATCTTTTGAAAACAGACAGTACTCAAGGAAGAGGTGCTGAGCAGTCAGCACGTGTGGGCTCTGCTGCCCTGCTCTGTTCTGCTGACAGCTACAGCCTAGCGCTGGGGCTTGGCCTTCCCTTTTGTCTAAAGGGACCTCCACGTTGCACCAAAGCCTTCCCACCCACCCAAGCTCCCTGCCCGAGGTGGCTTTTCCTTGCTCCTCATCCTCGCTTAGCCAGTCTTCGGGTTCATACCAAAATCAGAACAGGCAGGTGATGTTAAAAGGAAACCCTCAGCTAAGACAGGTTGGACTGGATGATCACCCAGGTCTTTTCCAACCTTGGTGATACTACGATTCTAACAGGCAAGTCCCCTCTCCTCCAGCTGAGCCATGCCCACTGCAGGGAGTTCCCCACCATGGAGCAACCTAAGCCACGACTTGTCCTGCAGCAGGAGACAAAGAGCAGTTAATTACACCCAGCCTGGAGCACTACTTTTTCAACCACCACCTCCTTTTTTTTTCCTATCCAATACGCTTTCAAACGCGTCCATTTTTAGGTAAGGAACAAAGGAGGCAAGACCCAAATATTTATTCAGCAGGGTAACATCTGAAGCAATACAGCGCATTTTGGAGCAAAAAACTGAATAAGCACAGAGGGGCGTGTTTAAGCAATAACCTACATGGGTTACGAAAGAGCTGCTGCTTCCAACCTCCAGTCTCCCACAGTGATTTACAATAACCAAATTTTGAACCAAAGCTGGCTGGCTCCATGCGAAGCTGCCTCTCCACCCACCCCAGTTCCTCTGCCTCGAAGTCGTATTTGTTGCTTTGAGCCCATCCTAATGGCTCACCCCGGGTGAGAATAAAAAGGAAAGGCATACAGAAGGGAAACGAGCTCTCCCTGCCCGTGCCACGCTGATCTAATCTCTCCTCCCCTATTCATGGCATTTCCACAGCGGGCATTCGCACCTCCCAGTGGGAATGTCACCACCTGATCTGCAAGCCTGCAGACCATTAGACACTGCTATCAAAGCGGGAGCCAGGATAGAGGGTAATTAATCATGCTCTATTTGACAGGAGGCCCACTTCTTATCTGCACCCCTCGAAACACCATCAGTTTCTGCTTCCCTCCTCAATAAGCGAGGCTGACAGCAGCCCCTTATCAGATTTCAGCTGCTGAACTGGAGGCAGCCTAACTGGCATCCCATGCCCCCGTTCTATTCACCAAGGCTCTGGCCACATTAACCTTCCCGCTTCTCCATCCCAAAACTGGGATCCCATGGAGATTTGTGCTCCTGTGCTGAGCTCGGCTGCTACTGGCACAGCTGGCTCCAATCTATCTGCTATAACAAATTTCTTCCCCAGATGTTGCACACAGCCACAGTGATGGCTTTGAACTGAGTGGATAAACCTATCTAGGTAGAAAGAAGTTACAATGGGGGAACTGGGGGCAGCTGGGGAAAACAGAGCTGGATCAGCCAGTCAAAAACTGGAGCATCTTCACACCGAGCAGTCCCATCTTCCTCCACCCAGCTGAGTATCTACAGGGTCACCTCTTCTGTGCTGAAATGCCTCTGCTGGTCCACTGCTGGAGTTCATCAATCTTTGGAGAAACAGGCTGTCAGATTTAGGGGGGAGGCCAGGAACACCCAGAATAAAGTACCCGTGCACAGACGAGCTCTGGGAATCTGGGATTTGAGACACAAACACGCAGTCTTTGAGATGCTGGAGAAACGTGTTACAGTCTGACATCTCAGTCTTCAGGGGAAGGAGGAACACCTTTGGCTCCATCCTTCAGTTCTGTACAGCCAGGGATTCAGAGAGCCCCAAAGGCCAATCGCTGCAGCAGGCTGGCATCAGGTTAACGAGCTGCAGAGTCATGCCAAGCAACAACAGCCTATCGCTTCCAATAGGATGAATGCCTGAGCACATAAAAAACAGAAGAGGAGAGAATTTGCTTCTTATGGGAAGCTTTTTACAGATTCTAAGTTATCCCAAACTTTGCTCAGGTAAACTGTCCCAAAATAGCTTACATATCTCATGGGTCAGGAGCCAACAGCCCTGTTACAGCCACGCAAGGATCCTTTGCATGGATCCAAGATGAAGGTTACTTATATCTCAGGTTGGATATTAGGAAACATTCCTTCTCCAAAAGAGTGGGCAGGTGCTGGAATGGGCTGCCCAGGAAGGTGGTGGTGTCACCGACCCTGGAGGTGTTGAAGGATGTTGTACTGAGGGACATGGCTTAGTGGGGAAATATTGGTGGTAGGTGGATGGTTGGACTGGATGATCTTGGAGGTCTTTTCCAACCGTGGTGATTCTGTGATTCTATGGAGAATTTTAGTCACATGGCACCTCAGGCTGGCGAGCAAGGTAGTCCCTGCAAAGGTCTTCTGTATGCTGAATTTAAACTAGAACACCAGTTCCCCCCTAAAACTCAAGGGAGAAAAGGTCCTTTAAGTGATGTAGAGAACAGATTTAGCCACGCACAAATCGAAGAAGAATTGAGCCTGGTTGATCTGGAGCATTCAGAAGAGAGCTCTGCTGAAGAACGGCTCAGGCAGGAGATGTTGCAGCTGGGTTTGGTGCAGTGCATCGAGTGAGAATTTTCCACTGCAGAACATCAGCTGCTATTTAGGGAAGCATTTGCTGTGGCTCAGCATTAAGCAGGTAGCGTGAACAAAGGATGCTGAGAATTTATGCCTATTGACGTCTCATTTACGGAACTACATTGCTTAATTCGGATTCAAAAACATCTCCAGAGGATGAAAAGAGGCAGCTTGCAAAATTGAATCAGCGGAGTGAAGAGTATTCCCTGGGCAAACATTTCATAAACTCCACTTGGCCGAGAGATAAAAGAATCCATCAGTAAATGCTTTTGTCAATAGCCTGGATTTGTTGTATTTCCACGTCTGAAACGTGCAGACAGCATACAACAGCAGGAAAACATTAAAACCACGCGGTCCGACTTACAAAGCCCCTTCTATGTATATCCACATTAAAAAAAAACAAAAAACAACAAACCAGAATTGGTCAAGCCATCCGGGAAAACCAAGGTCACGCAGCAACCTTGAACAAAATCGGTCGGGCTGTAGAATCGGAGACGTTTGATGAGGTCCTCACAAAGGCAGTGCTTCAAGTGAACAAAGCAGGTTCCCCCGATAGGGAGCCTTCCCCAGCGCACCGGGGTGCTTGGTGACATCCCTTCCCCAGACCTTGCCTCAGGTGGAGTTTCTCCCATGAGCAGCGCCCATGGGTGGTCCCGGGGATGAAGTCCCACTGCTCCGGTTCCCTCCTCATCAGCTCAGCTAGAGGTGAGCGCTGCGAGAGCCAGGCCACTAACAGCCCCTTCGACATCCGGGGAAAGAACGCAGCCTGCTGCGTATCGCAGGGCTGACATCTACGTTTTTCTGCTCCCCGTCTTACCTTTCATCACGTTAAGATAGATGGAATAGAGCCAAGAATTAGCTCCGGGGTACGTTCACAGGGTAAGAAAAGCCTGAAAGTGCTTCTCCACCTTTCACTCCTTGGTGCTTGCCACCTTTCGCTCCAGTCAGACCTGAGCACATCAGCTTTTGCCCATCTGGCTGCCTGGAGTACATGTTATCGTACAAAGCACGACCGCTCCTTCTGGAGGGCTCTGATACAGAAAAAGGGAGTTTAAGAGTCAGAAGAAGTGTTTTATGTGCCAGGGGACCCACGCCCAAAGCGTGAGAAGCTGATTTTGCATTGGAAACGCACAGATTCACAATAGATTTCACAGCACCTGAATTTCAGTAGCAACATTATTTCTAGTAACCTCAAGCAGGGGAACACAGGATTACCCTGAATTCCTGTAATGGATGCTGGGTACTCACGTTTCAGAGCCAGAACTGGAAAACTCTCTTTGCCAGTTTATTTCAGATGCGTTTACAACACCAACATGTCGTAAAGCAATCAGCAATGGAGGAGGGAAGCCGCTGCTGAAGCTGCTTACCCACGCCTGAGGACAGACGGCCTTCAGTGTGAGGCTGCAAAGAGCTGAGGAAGGGGAACGTGGGGGCACTGATGCAGCCCCCATCCCATGGAGCTGCACCTCCTCAACCCCTCTCTGCCCCTGCAGTCCCAGGCAGGGTGAGGCCCGTGCACCTCAGCACGCACAAGGCACACAACAGCAACAAAGGAAGAGTTACAGCTCCCCTCTCATCTCCCTCTTCCATCATTATTGCTGCTGAAGGGCCATTTTATCACTTGCAGCTGTGGTCATTCAGCGACAACCTGCTGTGCTCAGAGGCAGATGAGACCTGCACATTTGATCTGCATTAAGCCCGTTTCATGGCTTCGCTTTTCTAGGTACATTCCAAGCAGCAGCACCAACAACCAAACCTTTTCATCCCTCCTGCTACTTGGGAGCTCCTGAAATCTGCCATTTATCTTTCGGCTCAGCACCAGCTAGCAATCCGACTAGCCCCAAACAAGGGGCACTCGCCTGGAGGACAGCAGAGCCCCCACCTTTACACCAGCAGCGTTTATTAGCAGAGCTGCTTTCAGACACAAGGTGCAAATAAAGCAGCTCTTCACACATACAAGCTAAGAAACACAGCACTTTGCTCTCGGGTGCAATGGGGCCTCAGCATTACCCACTTCGGAGGGCTCTCAGAACAAGGCAGCCGTTCAGCCTGGTTTGTTTTAGGATGCTCGCTTGGCACGTAAAAGGAAGGGAGGAGAAATTAAAATCTGAACAGCACCTTGGGATAACTTTGCTGCAGAAGCCCCCAGATTTCTGAATGCAGCAGAATACAGGCTCACTCCCTGCAATATTTCCAGACCCCCTGGCAGAAAGCTGGCAGCTCACTGCATCTCTCCCCCACGGGTGGTGGGGCTCTTATGTTTCATTTCCAGCCCTCTCGCAAGAGAGAAAACAAGGGAGCTTCCAGAAAACAAATACACTTGGAAATGCCCAGATGATTAAAAGCTCAACTCCTCCAGCAACCAGCTGGTGACAAGCTCAGCCCCTGCACTGGGAAGGTGTCAATTATAAATAATTAAAAGGTGATAGGAAGGAGATACTAAAGTATTAAGCAGATTTCTCTCTGGGCACCTGGTGGTTTCTATTGCTGCCAGTCATATCCTTCAGACTGTCTTGTATGTCAGTCATCCCAGCCCTTACATTAATACGTGAGCTCAGGTTAACGTTTGCAAGCGAACTAATTAAGCCTGGTTATGGCTCTGCACACGAAAGCCAAAAACATCACCAAAGCTCACCTCCAAATTTTAAATGGCTTGGAAGCAAAACCTCCACAAGCCCTTTGGAACAAGGACATTCAGGAAGGTCAGCTGTCAGCTCCAGCTGTACCAGGGGAAGAGGAGGTGAAGAGCACTTGCCTGCATCTCCCCTTTGGGATGGCCCTTCTGCTTGAGGTCTAGTCATCCACAGAAGGGGATGCAACCAAAGATGCAGGCTTCAGAAGACCAACT
Source organism: Numida meleagris (assembly GCF_002078875.1). Classification (NCBI taxonomy): domain Eukaryota; kingdom Metazoa; phylum Chordata; class Aves; order Galliformes; family Numididae; genus Numida; species Numida meleagris. The sequence continues at coordinate 1,722,442 of NC_034417.1, forward strand.
GGAAAGAAGACTCCAGTCCAGAGCCAGATAATCGTTTTGCCTGCTCTTTGCACTTACCTCCCAAACTCAGCCAACTTTTTGGAAACAATAAAACGGACCATTACACAATTTAGTACTTTGTGTCAGAAGAAATCTTTGTTGGACGAGTTTGACTGGCTCGGCGTGTTTGGAGAGGTAAAGAAAACAGCACCGCAAAGGATTTACCAGAAATTCAGACACAGGTGATCGATGTTTCCCTGCACAGACCCATCCACCCAGGTCAGCAGTAACAAACCATCAAGCACAAAGTCCCTGCTGGGAGTCCCTGACAAGACTCAGTGCTGTCCCTTCACGCAGGCAGTGCCACACATGTTCAGTGCACTGACACATACTGAGAACCACAGGGCATTTCAACCAACGGAAGATTCTGAACCATGGACAAAGTTGATGATAAAACCACAAAAATGCAAGAACAGGGTTGATTTCAACGTCGGGTTCTTTGTTTTATGCAACACCACACCTTCATGCATTTCTATTAAGAATACTTTGTAATGAGGGAACCGAACTTTGATATCTAGATATCAAAGGGTAGGAAGACTTAAGATAGCTCAGCTGAGCTGTTTCACACATGCAATGCCAACCCTGGAACGAGGAGAGATGCAAGGTGCCGACACCATCAGAAGGAATGTGAGAACTTCTTTGAACAGTTTGCTCCTGTGCTCAGTTACACAGGTTTACTACATGGAAAACTGACACATTGTGAATCTAAAGGAAAACTTGGCTTCATCTTTTTCTTTTTTTTTTTTTTTTCCCAGGCCCCAGATTGTGAACTCTATGTGGTGTGTGAACGCCTTCGCACTCAGCTTCCACACGCTGAAGTAGAACATGAGAAGATGTGTGACAGTGCCACCCGATTCTATGGTGCCCCTTATCCAGAAGGGGAGATCAGACAATCCTCAGTGCTACTCAGTCCTGTTGAATCAGGCTTTTTGGGGCACCTTTGGTATTAGGTAGCAGTGATGGAAGAGAAATAGCATCTGTGAAATTAAACTACAGGGCAGGAGAATTCTTTCCTACTGAGCTCTCAGTTTTCCAAAATAAATATCTCAAGACTTACCCCTGCCCTTCCATCTGATCTGCAAGTTCAAAGGCTGGATTTGTTCCTTCAAATGTAGGAGGCAAGAGTTCAAATTGCAGCAGTAATCCCCAGTCCCATTTTGCCTCATTGAGTTCATATTAAGAGCTCACTCACCCCTCTTCTGCATGAAGATGAAGAGGTCATCCAGGAACTCCTTCCGTTCAGGGTCACTATCCAGTTCATAAAGCTGTTGGGGGGAAATAAAAATGAAGGCACAATCCACAAAGTGACAGATAGAGCAACGTAATTAGCCTCTTCCAACGGGTCATCTGGTGTTTGTTCTGGGGGAACAAAAGGCAACCATGGGCAAGGAGGTAAAATGGGGATGGACTTGAGCTCCTCAGCGGGCAAGGCTGCAGTGACAGAGCACTGGAACAGGCTGCCCACAGAGGTGGTGGAGTCTCCTTCTATGGAGATAGTCAAGACCTGTCTAGATGCCCACCCGTGCAAGGATTCAGCTCTGTTAACAGAAGCCCTGCTGCAGAGCACGGTTTGAAACCAGCTGAAAGCAAGGGGAAAAGAAACCATAAAGACAAGCTGGAAATAAAAATGAGACAACCAAAAAGGATGCAACAGTGAGTGGCTCAGGGTAGATTGACGGTCCATACTTTGAGGCAGCAGGGTGGTAAACTTCTCTGCAGCTTCTCCTAGCTGCCTGATTCCCTCCTTCAGGGACAAGGACAAACCAAGCCCCTTCAAGGGGGAGGTGAAAGGACAGAGCTTTCCTGGAACTAGTAACACCTGGCAGGAAAAGCCCCTCTGAAATGAGCCAGAGAGACTCAATACGAATAATCAGCCCAGCACCACTTTGCTGCAGAAGGCATTTTACCAAAGGCTTCAAAACCCAAGCACTTCCATCGGTTCCTTAGGAAGCTTATTCCAAATGAGAAGTACCCTACGCTGGCACTCTCTGCCAATTTTTCAGAAGGGGCAAGCATCACCTCCTGCACAGGAAATGGAGTATGCACTTATCAAGAATCCTGTGAGGCCACAAGGTGACAAACTGGAAGGGCTGCAGTCAGTATGGCTGAGATACAGGAGGACGTCACCCAAGACAGAAGCCAGCACTGCAGAAAAAGCACCATTTAATTCCTTCTTGCTTGCACGGAAGAAGACTCTTGCACAACCCCATGCAATTTTTCTGCTGGTTGTAGGTACTCTTGTGGAGCGGATCAACAGAAAAGCAAAGATTCACTGGGGAAAAATGCATTTCAGTTTCTGTATAGGTGCTGTTAGCTACTCACTACTCATCTAGCCCCCAAAAAAGGGGCTTCTCGGGTTCATTTCCTGTGAAGCTCTGCGCTTTCTCACACGCTGAGCTCTGGGAAGAAAACACACCACTGTATTTGCAGAGCAATTAGCTGCACCCTTTCAGAAAGCCAGCTCAGTTCAAAATGAATTCCTCTAGCTGATGTGACACATTGCTGCCGCGTTCAGATCTATTACCACAGTGCTAATCAGGCTCAAGAAAGAAAACACTCTTCTCCCAGCCAGAGAAAGTATTGACTAAGATTTAAAAGTGTTAGAAGTGCAGTTATAAAGGCTGAACTCAAACTACATTCCAGTGACCAGAGGCAAGCTAGCCCAGCTCTGCGGGTTTTCTGACCAACGGGGAGGGCTCGGTAGCCATCCTCTGCCACAGATCAGGGAAAGAACACCCCCCAGTGCCTCCCTCCCCCAGTGCCTCCCTCCTCCAGATCCCCACGATCAGACTGACCTTGGCAAAGTCTCGTGAAATTTCTCTTCCTCGGCATCCATCACCTTCATCACTCCAGGTCACGCTGCCGTTCTGGGGGGAGAAAGGAACGAAAGGCTGAAAGAGCAGCTTGGGAAAGGCCTTGTGGACAAGTCCAGAGAGCTTTCAAATGTGCATTTATGGGCACGAGCCTACACAAAGGCAGGTAAAGGCTCAGACACCGACACTCAGCCCGCAGTGGAAAGTGGCAGGTGCTTTGCCATAGTGAGGCTGAACAAAAACTGAACAGAGGCATGGCTTTGGCTCTCCCTGTCCACCTTTTTACCCAGTGTCCGGTGAAAGATGCAGGTACGCCCAGCTATCCCTGCTCACACAGGGCTCTCCTGCCTTTCTGTCAGCCAGGTGTCACAGAACTGCCCCCTGGCATGCTTGGAGATGCCCTTCTGGCCTTCTCTTGCTTGCCTACGAAGCAAAAAGCTGAGCATGCCAAAGAGGAGTAAGGAAATAACACAACGGGAACGCTTCTTCCCATCCCACACCCTTACTCCTGGAAGCCACTGAATCCAGACTTTTCACACAGAAATGGCGATCCAGCTTTGCTGGGTTAAGCTTCATTCTTCTTAGGCATTAGAAGGATTACTCTAGTTAGGCTTGTTCTGCTTGGTAATTCATCATCACCCTGAAACCATGGCCCGGGCAGGAGACGAGCAGAGGAAGGCTCTGGCGATACGGCAGGACTGAGAACATAAGAATGATCCTGAAAGCTGTACAAGGAGCTTTAAACAATAAACTTCATGCAGTATGTGCTCCAAAGCCCCTTGAGGGAAGAGCACGGCCAATTCCACCCAGCAAAGTGGCTTAGCCTGTCCTCTGTCCCAATACATGCACAGCATCCTGAAGCGGAACGAGCCAGAACTGCCAGCACAAAAATGCAGGTAAATGGCACGGGCGGCCCAATATCTGAAATCCTGGGAGTCATCTGGTTGTGACACATACATCGAATTAGAAAGACGAATAGCTCTCGTCAAGGCCAGGCAAAGCCACATTTCCCCCTTCAAAAACCACCGCAGTGAGCTGCCCTAATGCCTGCTGATTTAGTTTGAGCCAGTAATTCCTGCTGGAAAGTCAATTATCCGGCGAGTCCCATCAACTGAAAGATATTTAATGGGGGATTATTGCCACTTCTGTTATGTCAGCTGTTTATTACAGCAGATCAATTCCCAGCCCTCTCTAGGAAGAGATCTGAAGACCGGTTTTGTTCACGGGAGGATTCATCTGGGTGTCCTTTGCTAGCAAAGATTAAAACCATCGGGTTTTTTTGCTAATTATGGTAGCATCCAGCTGCTCCTAAAACCCCACTGCCTCAACACAGACCCACAAACCCACGGTAACGGAAGAGGAGACGAGCCAGCTTCTTCAGAAGGCAGCAGTCAGTATGCAGCCCCAGCTTTACGGAATCTAAGACAAAATGGTTTTAGAGGCCTGAGCTGCCTTCTTCTCAAGCGTGTACTTGGATATTACACATTCAGAGGGCCAACCCGCTTGTAGTATCAAAGACTAAAGGGGATGCTCCAAGAAGCCACGCTCTCATTTTCATTGGGCCCTCAGGTCATGCTGAGAGCTTATTCCGCTACATTTAGGATGGGGACAGAGAAGGGAAGGGAGCTTAAAGGAGACAATCCCCTGCCGCCAGTGGGGTTGAACTTGGTAGAATTTCCACGGGATTACAAGACTCTTCAGAAGCTATTTGGCTTGTTTGATTTGAAGAACAGGTCATTAGAATAAGTCACGAGGTTAAGTGCTGGCACACAAAATGAGCAGGACGCACGCCCCTTACTTTCTGCATCCACGCTGTGAGGGGCTTGAGAGCACGGACTGATGCTCATCACGAGCTAACTAGTGAAAGGAGCTTAAAGCTAGCCAAAGCCATCCGCGTTTCGCCATATGTCCAGAAAATTGGTCGAGATGGATCTCACCTGGCATGACACGGAGTGAAGCGAGGTGAGACACGGTGGACAGCATTAGCATTTCCTCTTGCGACAGCTGGGACAGTTTGAAGGCAGGTTGCTGCCCCACGTTAAACCATCAGGAGAGATAAGCAGAGCGCTCCTCGCCCACCCTGCTATCAATCAGCATGGAAACAACCCTGCTGCCTTCCCACCCATCCGCTCCAGCAGCCACGGACAAATAACTCCAATCCCTCCACCTGAAGCACGGCGAAGCCCCGCTGTCACTGGGTTAAAAGCACTTTCCCTGGGGTTATGCTGCTTTTATTACAGGACTTCTGCCCCTCTCCACGCACGGCTCCTGGCTGCCAAGCCCCCCACGCTGCGGCTGGGGACACGAGGACAGGTTTGAGCGCGCGGTGGCAGAGCAGCCAAGCACTGGGCCAGCACGAAATGTCAGCTCAGCAGCCAGGGAATAAAGCCCTATTTATTCAGAGAGCGGCGTAAGCACCGGCAGACACTTTCCCAGGCCTCAGCTTTCATCTTGAGGACTCAGCACGCCGAAACCTTTGGGTCTGCGCCAAGGCTACAATCAAAGATCCCAAATATCAGCAGGGGTTGGGACAGAGACCCGAGCACAGCCATGCATGTCGATCCCTGCAGAGCCATGGGAAGGTGCAGATGCAAGAGGTGCTCCATTTGTAGCGTAAAACACATTTTGCACAGCAACAGAGCCCAGAGGAAGCTTTGCTATCACGCTTCCTCTCCATTCCGCCTAGGAAAACAAAGTTGCCCTCCGCTGAGAAGCTCTCCTCTGCAGGAGCAGCAGGAACACGAGAAATCAATATATCCTCACAAGTCATTAAAAGACCTTTGTATAAGTCAGGCAATAGTAGCAGGAAGGAAAAAACACCGCTCAGAGAGGCAGGTCGTTCTCTGGGGAGAGCCCTGCCTCTCCCTCCACTGCTTCGCGTCGAGAGAATTTGCTGATGTTTGACAAACAGCCGTTTCCATTGCACTTGCGTCACGGCAGGCAGGATTGATCCCGAGTATCTTGCAGGAAAAGGCAGCAGGAGCAGCCCTGCTGCCCTGAGCTCGCTGCCCTTGCTGAGCACGCTGTGCCCAGAGCCGGCTTGGGACCACGCGGCGCTCCCCGAGAGGCTGCAGCCCTGCCTTCAGAAGCAATTATATCTGCAGCTATTTTAGGATTACTCCCCAACCACCTGGAATATCTTATTAGAGGGAAGCTCAGATGTCCGGAGCAATTTTGGTTTCCAATCCCACCGTCAAAAGCCAGAATTAACCCCTTCCTCCAAGGCAAGAGCTACTGAGCTGATGAAATGAGAGCGAGAAACACTCTTCCACTTCATCCAGCACATTCTTTCTAGGACAAAAACCTTGAAAGCGAGCAGCCTGAGCTCCTGTCTGAAGGACAGCCGCCCCTCAAATGTACCACCAAACACCATGCTCGATAAAAATGGTATATTAAGGCTCTCAGAACAGCTCAGCTAGCCTACCGAGGTTAATTAAACCAGAGGGAACCTGCTGGACACGTAAAAGGAAAGAAGAAAAAGCCTCCTGGAATGTAAAAGAAAGTCGCTCTGCACCTCCCTTGCTGCAGACCTGCAGCCCCGACACAGCTTTTAGGCGAGATCTGCTGAAATAGCCACTTGGGGACTAGGCCAAATGTGGTGGGGAAAGGAAAGCCCCTCCCCTACCCCCTGGGTTAACTGAAAGCACTGAGTCAATGAAAAGGTACAGGGGCAGCAATTTCAGGATTATCAGGGAATCCACTGAAATTCCTTTTGTGGGCAGAGTTAAGCCTTAGGAAGTGAAACAGATGCTGCTATAAAGAAAACTGTTGTACTACAAAACACTGATAAGATCGGGACTACTGCCCTGAGCTGCAAGTTCTCAAGCACGGAGAACCAGGGCGTAATTACTGCGGACACGGGCTGCCTGGTAAAGCCCAGCTGGAATTGGAGCAAGCCCTTCCCACTGCTAATAACAGAGCTCAATTCAGTATCTACAGCTTCAGAGATTGCTTTTGAAAACATTTTAGTGATTTCAGGAATGGGAGGGAGGATGGGGAAGCGGGGAAAGAAAAGACAAAGAAAGAACAGATCCAAGCGAACAAATCACCCCGTTTTATAAAGTTCCTTTTGTGCTCCCGAAAACCTAGTACTTACAGCACCAACACAATTCCTTGCAAAACAGGAACGCACTTCCTCACCCGAAAGGAAAAGTCGGGCCCTTTGTGAATGACTCCTATTCAAATTAACTAAAACCTAAGTGACAAGAAGAGTTGCTCGGTGTTACGTGGCCAAGGGAAGAGAAATTCTCACTGCCACGAGAGATTCTCAGGTTCGCCCCGAAGTGAGAAGACAGAAGTACAGGAGTACAACACATCTGAACTCTTTCCACCTACAGACTCCAGTGCTAGCTAGAATATCTGTAAATTGGCACCGAAGGAGACAAGCTGCAACTATTCCTAAAGATAAATTTAGCACCTGAACGAATCCAAAAATGAGCCATATCGTCCCCAGGATATAAATGAGCTCCTTACTCTGCTGCCAGATATAGCACAGCTGCTGCTGTGCATCGTAGCCTTGATGAATGCCACGCAACTGTCCTGTGAGATGAAGATGTGGGGCGATGCTCTGATGCCTAATGCAAGCTGCTCATCAGCTGCTGCCAGGAACGGAGAAGCTCTGGGATGCCCTTTCCCACCTACCTGCCGATTTAAGCAAGGCAGAACTCTGCACCTCTTTCAAGTCTCTCCTCTTGAATCAAGCTTGATTGGCACAATCAGCGATTAACTCCTGGATTTCTACACAGAGAGGAAACATCCCCACGCACAGCCCACCTCCCGAGCTCAGCTCTCCACAAAACCAGCCTCAAAGCCCCACATCTCAGCACCAGGGTCAGGACAAGCCCGGGGGCTGTTTCTCTGGAGCACTTCAAACAGACACGTGAGACTCCCTTTCCAAGGCTGGCTATAGAAAATGCATTCCCCCTTGATTTACGCCCACGGCTCCGTTTTCATTCTGAGTACAGACACGAGCATACAGGAACCTCTCATTCTGCGTGGCAGCACTGGAAGCCACCTAAATCTTCAGTCACTGGCTGAAAACCCGGCTCCTGCAGTCATTATCACTAATGGTTCCTTGGTGCTCCTCTCCCATACGTTGTGTGGTGTGATAGGGGTCTCTTTTAAACCACGATCTTGCTGTGCTCCAGCAGTGACGCTGCACTGTAAGCTACAACAGCAGCCACTATCACAGGGATGAAGACTTTGCCAAAACAAACCTATTCCAGGAGAAGCAGCAATCCACAATTTAAAAACCCAAATCTGTTCTTACAGAAGGTGGCTTTCAGCACCCAAGAAAACAGACGTTTAATGTTATCTGTTAATGAAGCAGACTCCTTCCACTCCATCACAGAAAAGCAGAGTGACCCATATAAATGAAAAATCCAGCCCTGGATATCCCAGATAACCAAGAGGCAAGACGTGCACTGTCTGATATTCTACTTTTCTGTTCCTGGACCTTCACCCCCTCTGGATTAATGAGTATCTCCTGAGCAAGACCTCGATACGCGCAACACTTGAGGCACATAGTTAAGGTTATGGAATCTCAGCCACTCGCTCATTCCTAGAGCCTAGAGCAAAAAGCCAAGTAATTATTTTAAGCTGACTTATCTTAATAAACACCGTGACCTCTGTAAAAGTTTAGGTCAGGATTTTCAGGAGTGACCGGTGATTTCTGAAATCCGAACACGAGCCAAGCCTAAAAGAAACAGACCGCTCGGAAAAGCGGCGACGTGCTCTGCAGCTACTTACCTCGCTGCACTGAGGGAGGCGTGAAATATCAGCTGATGCCTGAAAACCTCGGCTTTGTTTTTACATTCCGCCAAGGAATGCAGGTACGAAGGCGCACGCTGTAATAGCAGCCTTGCAAAATTACCCGTGCTAGCGCTGCACGCCAGCCCCAGGTGGAAAGGAGTTGGAGCACGCTGCAGAGAGGCGGAGGCCCTGGTCCTACCCCGCTCACCAGGGTAACCAGAGCCACCGTCAAGCAATGCGAGAGCCTGCGGGATGAGGACCCCCCCACCCCACCATCTGCTACGAGCAACATTTGCACCCGTGGAATTAAAAGCTCGTTTTTCTTCGGGGACAGGCAACGGGCACAGCGCCCTTTCGAGGTAGGGCCGGGGCTGGATCCGTGCGAGCTTCGAGCGGGATAAGGAGGGAGCTGAGCGCACCCCCTGCTCGTCTTTCCGGACTGCAACTCCCCGACAAGCAGCTCCACTCCCTCGCTGTTTTGTGCTGACGGGATTCCCACCGCCCCTGTGTCAGAAGCTGAGCCAGCTCTTTTGTCTGCCGGCTTGTTCTACAATTATTTACTTGGCGGTCCGGGAGTGAATAGAGCCTGACTTCAGCCCTCTGCTGCTTTCCACTTTTCTGCTGTTTTCACACCTTCCAGTCTCAGCCTTACGCTTTCAAGATGAGCTCATCTGCGAGAGCATGACTTTCAGGAGAACAATTCACACTTGGAAGAAGCAGCAGAAGCAACTTTCTTCTCTCTGCAAGCAGCAGCCATTAAGCACACCACAAACGCTCCCGGGCCAGGTCTAGCTGGGAGCAGTGCATACTGACTGGTTATTAGCCTTCAGCCTCAGCACAAGCTTGAAAAAACAATTCAGGAATCGTTTGGACAATTAAGCGGGGAGCACGGGCACTCCTGCCCAAGTCAACCATTTTAGTCAAAGACAGAAGAAAAAGCTCACTGTCTTTGAAGCATACATCTCAAATGCAAAAAAAAAAAACCCCACACTGAAGCAAGGCAGAATTCAATGGACTATCTGCAGATGGGCACTCATTTTGTCCCCCCCCTGCAGCCACGGGCAGCCCCCCTACCCGCTCATCCCTCCCCCGCTCTGATCCCATATACTGCTGTTAAATTTTTACTCCCTGGTATGCAGACTCCGCTGGTGAATGCAAACAAGTTGATCTGCAATATTTACCCTGCTCAAGGTGAATATACTTCACCAGCATCATTAATACCGCCAGCCTCAATGCAGCCCTCTGAGCGTGCCGCGGCGCCTCAACGACATCAGTCAGGTCCGAGAGCACATGCCTTGCTGGGGCTGACCCCAGCAGAAGGATGTGCTGTTATTTTAAGTTTTGCTTCCTTTGTGCACCTTGGCTTTCACAATAAACTGGCCTGAAATCAGAGCAACGTAAGCTGTAATCCACTACCAAAGCGCTGTTACTTAAATGCTGCAGAACTGGGCCAAAGCGGCTGCCTCTGTATCAGCTCACAGTTGTATAAGGGCTGCTTGGACAATATTGTTTTGCTATTCCACATCTGCTAAGGCCAGATCTAGCATGCTTAGAGTCATTTGTCTTCCTGAACGGGGCAGGCAAGCTAGGAGCCAAGCTCATCCGCTACGATTCACAGGACCCTCACAAGACAGGCGAGCAGTGCAACAAAGCACAATAACATACTTGTTGGCACCCGCTACGCCAGCAGTAAAAACAGCCACAAACCAATTCCAAGTTTATCTTTCAGATTGGTCCCCTAAAACCAGAGTCCTGCCCGCCCTTCTCCGCCCAGAGCCCAGAAAGAGGAAGCTTTTGTCAGCCATTACAATCCCGCAGATTCTAAAGCAGTTTCTGCAGCAACTGACCGACACACCGCCCTCATTTCCCTACAACAGCGCAAACAAACTCCTCTTTCAGAGCGGCTCTTCAGGAAGCACAGAGAAAACGTGGCAGCAGCTGGGGGCCTGCTCAGCCAGCACGCTTTGCAGTCACCAGTGCTCTTCACCTGTTGCACACATCCATTTTGGAACAAGCAAACTAACGCAGGTTGGTGGGAGCGGCTAGGCAGGAACCCACAGGCTGCAGAAAGCAGAGTGGGAGAAGCACCAAGGCTTTAGCAGCCTCTCCTCAAAGCCCTGCCCATGGCAGTGTAAAACAAAACTTGTGTGTGCAACCAGCAGCAAGCTTCCAATCGTTTACAGCCACCACGGAGCAGCTCCAACCTCTACACTTCACAGTGTTTGCAAGAGGGGAATGGAAGAAAAGCAGATCCCTTTTTGTCCATACAAGGTTTCTTAGCTCAGACAAAATGGTCTGTCTGAAGCAAAACCCAGCTCTGTGCACGCTCAGGATAACATATGTAGGAAGGAGAGTTAAGTCCAATTTTATTATTTTTTTTTAATTGTATTTAAACCATGCAGTCCTGTGGCTCAATTTCAAATACAGGCTGTAAATGTCTCTGAAAGTCTGATCAAGCTAGCTCTGTAAAAACACGCTGCACAAATGCTGTATTAACTGAAATACCTGTTTCTAACAGAGGAAAGAATTACTGATCTCTGCCTTGTTACCCAGAACACAACACTAGCCAGAAATCCAGCCGAAGTCACTGCAGCCAGGTCTTACACAAAGGGGTGATACAAGGTGTAGGTGAAACAGCTTGAGGGAGAGATCAGCAGGCAAATATCTGCACCAAAATAAACAGAACACCAGCCCCATTCTGAATGGCACAGCAGCAGTGAGATAGAAGAGAAATTAGTGAAGAGACACAATCCTCCCTCCACCTTTGCATAGAGGTTCTTACAGATTCAGGCTGATCTATTATTAGCTAGAAATCTGTGTCTGTAAAGCAAGCTGAGCACTTGAAAAAAAGCAAGCTGAGCACTTGAGATCTCTTTTTTATGAGAGAAAACCTGGAAGAGAACAGCAGAGAAGTCCACACATGCCCAGTCCTTGCCTCTTTTCTAAGGCATTTCCAAATAGCCAGGGCTTGTAACAGGCCACTGGGCGACAGAAATGCTCAGTCTGACTGCAGACAGCCACTCTTACTCAGAAGGAAATAACGTTAGCACCGACCTGTTTGAGCTGCTCGTCCAATCTCCAGTTCTGGCGTCCAGACGGGGAGCCGGCATATGGCTGCTTAGTAGTGTCCTTACCCTGTTCTTCTTTGCCCTGCTGTCCCCGCTGGTGCCCCGAGGCCGGAAGAGGATTAGAGGTAGAGGCCACTCTTTGGTTGTGGTGGGCAACTTTGGGAGCGTGAAAATATTTCAGAGCAGAGCAGGATTCTTTTCCAGTCACATCGGCACCATCCTCAAGATCTCCTCCTTCCAACCCCGCTTCCTCTTCCTCCTCATCTTCCTCCTCTTCCTCGTCCTCTTCTTCCTCTTCCGGCTCTGAATTCATGCTGCTCTGATCGAAAGCCCGCGTGGCCCCGGCTGCGGGCGGGCCTCTGGCCAAGGGACCGACAGTGGAGCCGCCCGCCGCCCTGCCAGATGTGGCTGCCAGCACAGCCTGCTGCACGGCCAGCTGCTGCGTGTACAGCAGCTGGGCTTCTCTCATCTGCCTCTGCTGTCTCTCCCTGGAATCCATCTGCAGAGGAGCCTGCTGCTTCTGCTGCTGCTTCTGCAGCTGCTCGACCACAGCTTCCAGCTTCATCCCGCAGTTTGCATGGCTGGGAAAAGAGGGGGGTGGCTTTGGCTTTATCAGGATGAGTTCAAGCCCCGACCTTGGGAGATTGGCAGAATCTGAAAGATAGACAAATATTTGTCCGTATGAATATAAAATGCTTTCATCTTTTCCCCAGGAAGAGGATAAATAGAGTGCAAAGCCAATACTCTTTCCTGTGCAGGAGACCGTGAAACAATCAGCTTCATGTTTAACAGCCTCAGGCTCCAACTTGCATTCAATTTTCAGACTGTTTAATTGTATTTTCAAGCTGAACACATTTGCTATAACCTCACTTTCGTATACCCCAAAGACAGCATCTGAAAATGCCTCGTCCCCGTCCCGGCAACTCATCTACTGTCAGAATCCTCCCGTGCTAAGCTATTACTTTTGAAATACTGGGTTTAACTGTAGGGTTTACTTCTTCTGAAAACACTACCTTAAAAGGAGATAACTGGGGTGATAATCTTGACCATATTTCTATTAAGAAACGTGCAAGCCCTCTGCGTACCACTCATCTCTAAATTCTTTTATTTTGCTACTTTACTACATTCTCGATGCTTCTAATGTCTTAAACACTATTTTTAGCCACTGCTTCTCCCAAGAAGAGCAAGACAAGAGCAAAGGAGAGATCACTGCAGCCTGAAACACAGTGAAGCACGGAGCAGCTCCTGCCCCTGGTTCCAGAGCGGCCAGTGGTTTCCCTTTGATTTTCCCAGCCAAAGGACCCCCCAAAGTGCTCCCAGATCCCTGTTGTGAGGCAGCAGCAGGCTGCTCTCGGGCAAATATCACCAAAACACAGCACAGGGAGCAGCACAGCTCTGCTCTACAGCTTCCAGCAAGATTACTATGCCTTTATCACCAAACACTGAGAGCAGTACACGCGTGCAGGACCTGCTGACAAAGATGGTCTTGCTTAGCTTCTGGCTTTTTAATGTAAGAAGATGCTCAAGCAGATCTCCCTCGCTGCCCTTCAGGGTTCATGGGTATCAAAATACAGCCGGGTGGGAGAAACAAAGGCAGGCAAACCACAAACAAGCCAGGGAGCCTCCTGGCCACCTCCCCCCGCGCTGTTTACAACAAACACCGTGTCAAACCAACCCAAACCAAGCACCTGAAAAAGAGACTGCTCTGCTAACATCCATTTTCCAAAGGGGTATATTTCTTCCTAAAACAAATATCCCAGCAGGCACCTATTTAGAAGCTTCCAGCCTCCCTTCGGTAACGTAAAGGCTTCTCCCAGGCGCTCTGAGAGATCTTCTTGTGCAAAGTGCTTCATCCCTCAACTCTTTCTTTCCTCTGCTCATCATCAGCATGAAAAACCTCCCTGACGTGTCTGCATTTTTATCTCGCTCACAGCACGACAGCTTGCGAGTGCAACAGCAGAGAGTGGATTAGCAGTTAGCAGCAACAACGCATTACCTGGCAGCTGAATGCAACCTCAGGTTTCTCAGGCACAATGCAGCACCTGGCCCAACCCCACGCTCGTTTCCAGCAAAGCCACCAGGCTCAGGAGTGCATGTTGCAAGAGTAACCATAAAGGGGGTGCAGCCTGGGTGCCTCATGGTAACGAGTGAGCCGATCCTGGGCAAGCAAACACAGCTCGGGTGCAGCACGCCCTGGTATGCGGCCGCCCTGCGTGTTCCCGACCTGTGACAGGTTGCAGCAAGATTTATGCAGAAATGAGGGCTCGGAACCCTGCACCAACCTCGAGAGCTGGAGCCTGGATGGGGAAACACGCCCTGAGCAAGCAGCTGAGTTATGGGGGAAAGCAGGCAGCTTTAAGCCAAGGAGGAGACGCGGGTCTGGAAATAAATAATCGGGAGGAAGCCGGGGAGGGCTGTGGCGTGGCAGCACCGCGAGTTTTCACGCCCCATTTGCGGCTATTTGCCGAATTCCCGGCCGAGGTGGGGGTGTCTGACTTTCAGGCCCCGGCACGCCGCCCTTTGTGGGGGCTTGGAGCGCTTTAATTACAGCCCCTCATCAGAGGGACCGGACCGCGGGCCGTCCCAGCGAACCTCTCCTCGCAGGCCAACAAAGCTGGGGCGGCGACAACGAGCCCCGGGCCCCAAAACCCCGGATCCGATCCCTCCAGAATCACCCCGAGGGGCCGGGACCCAGCGGCCCCTGCGCACCAACGGCACCCAGCCCAGCTCCACGCCACTCAGAGACCTTCAGAGCCCCACGGCCACAGCCTTCCACCTCCGCACCCGCCTTACCGGCCTCCCCCCGCCCCAGAACGGCCGTAACCGCCCTCCCCCCGCCTCAGGATCCTCCCAACCTCCCGGTGAGGCTCGGGACCGTTACCTGCAGCGGGCCCCGGGCGCGGTGGCTGCCGGCCCCCTTTGCGCGGCCGCCTCAGCTCTGCCCGCAGCGCAGCCCAGCGTAGCTCAGCCGCTGCCCGCCCCGGGCCGCCCCGCCTCAGCCCGGCCGGAAACGGCGCGCGGGGGGCGGTGCCCAGTAACGGAAGCGCTCGCCTCACTTCCGGGTATAGGCCCAGCAGCAAAAAGGAAGGGTGCAGCCGGAAGTGAAGAGAAAGAGGCGGGAGCGAATGTAGCATGATAGCCAATGAAGTGACGAAGTGAGCGGCCGCTTCCGGTTCCGGGGGTATAAAAGAAGGAGAGCGGGGTGGGGCTGACCACTTGCGGGTGAGACAGCAGTCGGGCGTCGTTGTTGTACAGGTGAGGGCTGAGGTGGTGTTGGGCCTTTGCATTGTTCTTCGCGTTCCTGCTGTTCTCTTTGTTTCTGATACCCTTAGGGGCGTGAGGGAGAATGCCCTGTACTGAGGTCGGTCTTTGTTCCCTCGGGTGTGGGAGGGAGGGGCCGCATGGATGGTGGGGCTGCCTCACATCCCTGAGGGGAGGGAGGTGGTGGTTGGCCTGCTGCTCCTGGCGTCCCTTTCTTGGAGGAGGGGGATAAGTAACTATAATAGCTATTATTCCCTTTTCTCTCACCCCTCTAGGAGCATGTTTCCAAGTCATCTCAGGGCCCTCCCTAATGTATTATCTTTTTCCATATTTCCAGTGCATGGGCGTGGGTGTCGGGCCCCTTGATGTCCACTTGCTTAGTGTAACCTCCTATTTGTCCCCTCTCACCCCAGGCCAAATCATGGCAGATGAGGAAATTGCTGCTCTGGTGGTGGACAATGGCTCTGGTATGTGCAAGGCAGGCTTTGCGGGGGATGATGCCCCCCGGGCTGTGTTTCCTTCCATTGTGGGACGCCCCCGGCATCAAGGTGTCATGGTGGGTATGGGGCAGAAGGACAGCTATGTGGGAGATGAAGCCCAGAGCAAGAGGGGCATCCTCACCCTGAAGTACCCTATTGAGCATGGCATCGTCACCAACTGGGATGACATGGAGAAGATCTGGCACCACACCTTCTACAATGAGTTGCGTGTTGCTCCAGAGGAGCACCCTGTCCTGCTCACTGAGGCCCCGCTGAACCCTAAAGCCAACCGGGAGAAGATGACCCAGATCATGTTTGAGACCTTCAACACGCCAGCTATGTATGTGGCCATCCAGGCTGTGCTGTCCCTTTATGCCTCTGGTCGCACCACCGGCATTGTCATGGACTCTGGGGATGGTGTCACCCACACAGTGCCCATCTACGAGGGCTATGCTCTGCCCCATGCCATCCTGCGTCTGGACTTGGCTGGCCGTGACCTGACTGACTACCTCATGAAGATCCTGACGGAGCGGGGTTACAGCTTCACCACCACGGCTGAGAGGGAGATTGTCCGTGATATCAAGGAGAAGCTGTGCTATGTTGCTCTAGACTTTGAGCAGGAGATGGCAACAGCTGCATCATCCTCCTCCCTGGAGAAAAGCTATGAGTTGCCAGATGGGCAGGTGATCACCATTGGGAACGAGCGCTTCCGATGCCCTGAGGCAATCTTCCAACCCTCCTTCCTGGGCATGGAGTCCTGCGGCATCCACGAGACCACCTTCAACTCCATCATGAAGTGTGATGTGGACATCAGGAAGGACCTGTACGCCAACACCGTGCTGTCTGGGGGTACCACCATGTACCCTGGCATCGCTGACAGGATGCAGAAGGAGATCACAGCGCTAGCACCCAGCACCATGAAGATCAAGATCATTGCCCCACCGGAGCGCAAATACTCTGTCTGGATCGGCGGTTCCATCCTGGCTTCCCTCTCCACCTTCCAGCAGATGTGGATCAGCAAGCAGGAGTATGATGAGTCTGGCCCCTCCATTGTCCATCGCAAGTGCTTCTAGAGGGGCTGCTGGCAGTCACCGGGGGCGTCCCCACAGGGGAGCAGGCATGGGAGGAGGTGTTGCAGGCTTGTCCTTGGGAGCAATCCCTTCAGCTTGGACCAGTATTGTTTGACTGTTACTTATTATACGTTCTAATTTGTTGAGGTACTGAGTAGTAACATACAGTGTGCATTTTAATGGCCTTGCTCCAGTTTGGACCAGTTTGCGACTAGGTTTTTAGTGGAGAGAAAAGGCAGCCTGTTGGCTGTGCTTCTGGGGCAGAAAGTAGATGAGGAGTTGTTCACGTTTCCTATGTAACACTAACAGGATGACACTAAAGTAGGTTTGTCACCTTTAGGTTTGTCACTACTGACTCGTTTGTAGGAAAACAAATAAACTTAGGCTTAAAAGTGTATGACTCTTCCTTGCTTTCTTTCAGGGTGGGTGTGCTTCAAGGACTGCGTGATATGAGGTCTTAGACTCAGTCCTGGACTTCAACTGTCTGCTTAGGAGTTTGAAACTTAAGAAAACAAACTTTGGGTGAGCCAGTGCAAACCACGCAGTGTCACTGTGTGAACTGGCTGCGTGCAGACCATTTTAAGGACTGTTAAGGAGAAAAACTTGACTGGTATGCAGCTCTTGCAGCCCTTCTGTACTTTCATGGTAACTTGGCTTTATTTAGAACCTCTTCCTGTCAGAAAAGTTAGCATGCTGGCACAGGTTTTGTGATGAGAGGAGCCTCTCCTTTTTTGGGAGAGGGTGACAAGATGTGGCAGCAAGTATTCCCAGAGCTTGCTCAGCCTAAGGAAGGGGGTCCTTCTTGCTGTAGCAAGTTTGTGCTGTCCTACAGAGCCCTTCCTCAATAAGAAGAGCTGGGGGATGGACAGCAGTCTCTGGTGTAAGCGGTGACAGCCCGTGTGCTTGCAGCTCTTCATATGGGAAGTGAAGGGGATGCATCCCCATGGGATACTGACCCTGCGGCCCAGGCTCGCTGGGAGCTCGGCGCTGCCCCTCCTGTGGCTCAGGCTCCGCTGCGAGCCTTGCAGTCGCTTATTTTTTTTTTCCTGGGCCTCCTCCCTTCGCGGAGCGGCGGCTCGGCGGCTCCACGTTCGCTCGTTCCTACGAACAGCAAATGAACGGGTCGTGCCGCGCTCCCGCCTTTAAACCCTCAGCCGGCCGCCCATTGGCCACCGCATCGGCAAGCCGGCCAATCGGCGGCTTCCTCTCATTTCCGCGCCTCACCAGGCGGACTCCATTTCCCGATGCTCACCGCGCTTGGGGGCGCACTTCCGCTTCCGGCGCGTCGGGACGATGCCGGAAGAGTGACTCCGAAGGGAGACCTGACCCGGGGAGCGGGCCGGGATCCACTCCTGCTCCCCGTGGGTCGTGGCGGCCGTCTCTCCGTGGCTTTAGGTGTGTGCGAGAGGGCCTGAGAACTCGGGTGGGAGCCTGGAGAGCGTCGCCGTGCGTTGCTCAGGGCTCCCCGGCGAGCGCGGGGCCTGAGGTTCCTGAGGTGCCCGGAAGGCTGCGTCACCGCGCGTTGTTTTCCTCCCTTTCCAGGCCTCTGTGGGTCTGAGGTCGCTTCTGCGGCCGGAGATGGCCGTGTCCGAGTGGCACATCGCGGTGAAGCTGGCGGACCAGCCGCTGGCCCCCAAATCCATCTTACGCTTACCGGAGACGGAGCTCGGGGAGTGCCCCCTGGGCGGGTGCAGCATCTCCCACCTCAAGCAGCTGATCACCGGCAAGCTGCAGGAATCTGTCCCGGACCCTGAGCTCATCGGTAGGTGCACAGGTTGTGGCCAGGTCCTGCTTTCCTCTTAGTGCTGCTCTGCTAAGGGAGGGAGCAAACCCAAGCTTTCTGAGTCTTTGCCCTGGGGTTTTCCTGTGCTGCCGACCCAGAGGCAGGCAGAGCGATATCCCTAGGTGTCCTCAGTTCTTAAGGACCACAGACCCTTCCTGGGTGTGCTGTCTACGTTCATCTTTTTCGTAGATCTGATCTACTGTGGCCGTAAGCTGAGGGATGACCAGACGCTTGATTTTTATGGCATCCAGTCCGGCTCCACTGTTCATGTCCTGCGCAAGTCCTGGCCCGAGCCTGATCAGAAACCAGGTGTGATGGAGATTGTGCAGTTTACCTTGGGTGTGAGGAACCACTGCTCTCTGTGATGTGTTTCTAGGAGAATGGCATGGGGTTTGAAGGTGGAACTGATCTGTTTGTTTGCACTCCACCGTTCATAGTGGTGAATGGACATTACGTTTATCTTGCTGATGGCAGAGGTATGGAATGAATCACATCCTGTGGAGAGTGAATATCCCTTCCTTAAGTGGTTCTGACCAATCTTAGTGTTCCTAAAGAATTAGAAGCCAAGTGTCTCATTAGTACGGCTAGAGGCTTGTATATGCCTGATTACAGATTTAAAATGTCCAGTTTAGAATTATTTCAGTACATTTCCTTTCATGTGTGCAGGAATATACCTTTATATTTTTGTATGTCCGGAAGCTGGGAATGTGGCCACAGCCCTTGGTGGGCAGTTGCTTGTTAAGCAGCAGTAAGATCACTGGGACAGTTGTGATCTGTATCCTTCCTTCCCAGACCAATTGAATTTAGAAGGATTAAAGAATCATTGCTGCTGCAGCTGGGAAGTCCAAGGAGGGTGTAAAATGGCTAGTGAAGCTGACAGAGGGAGAACCACGTTTTGATCTGCTATTTTTCTTCCCTCAGAGCCAGTGGACAAAGTGGCAGCGGTGCGGGAGTTCCGTGTCCTTCACACAGCCCTGCACAGCAGTCCTGCCTACAGGGATGCAGTGAGTGGGACTTTGCACGTAGCCATCTTGGTGTCTTCTGTCTGACCCCTTTCTAAAGAAAGTCCCTCAGTTAAACTTTGCTGTGTGACACTGCTGATCGATTCTGATTTCTCTGGTAGGTGTTCAAAATGCTGGGGAACAAGGAGTCATTGGATCAGATCATTGTCGCTACTCCCGGCCTCAGCAGTGACCCAGTTGCTTTGGGTGAGTTCAGAGGTGGAGAAAGCCAGATAAGAGTGACTTCAAAATAAAACAAATACTTCAAGATAAGTTGAACACTGAATGCTTTTTGAAAGCGTTTAGTTCCTGACACGTGGGGTGTGATCGCAATCTCCTGCAGCCATCTGGGGTGAGCTGGGTGCTAGGCTTGATCCTGCCTTACAGTAGAGCTGTCTGCACTGGGGCACAGCCTGTGGGATCTGCTGGGAAAATCCTGCGTCCCGGGGGTGTGGCTGTGATTTAGTCTATCTAAGAAGGCACAAAAGATTTCTGAGAACAATAATAGAGTATTTATGGTGTCTTTTCATGACTCATTTCCTGAGAAACAACTAATTTGCTTTTTTTCCCATGATTGGACTGGCTCCTATGTGTCTCGTATCCTGTCTCTTACTGGTCATGTTTCCTGGTCTCTCCCAGGCGTCCTGCAGGACAAAGATCTCTTCTCAGTGTTTGCAGACCCCAACATGTTGGACACGTAAGTTCACATAAGCTGGCACAGTGACTAAGCAGTTCCTTTGTTGTAATCCTGTATAGGCCACTTCCTTCTGGGTGGGAAAAAGCATTCTGCTGCTGATTGCCAGTACAGGTACACCAGGACAGAGATCTGGGGAAGGACTATTCTTCCTCAGCAGCAGAAAAGAAGGAGCTGATGCTTTGATAAGCATCTGTTGAGTTAATGGAAGGCAGGCTCATCCTCACCTCCAGATCTGGTAGCTCACAGCAGGGAGTTGCTCCATGAGAGCACGTGGGATATGTGTACAATGGGAGGGCCAGCATGGGATGGAGAGCCCTGGCTTGTCTGGCTGTGTGGGGGTGTGTTTGGTTTTGGATAGCCAAAAACAGTATCTGATGGAGATGGTGTTGGCTTAACTAGCAGGGATGGCTCTGCCATTTTGGTGATGCACTGGAACAGGTTGCCCAAGGAGGTTGTGGATGCCCCGTCCCTGGACGCATTCAAGGCCAGGCTGCATGTGGCTCTGGGCAGCCTGGTCTAGTGGTTGACGACCCTGCACTCAGCAGGGGGGTTGAAACTAGATGATCTTTGAGGTCCTTTTCAACCCAGGCCATTCTGTGATTCTATGATTTCTGCGTTAAGTTCTTTGCTAGCATCAAGCCACTCCTTCCTTAGTTTCTCTGTGTACACGATTTGTTCTTCCACCCCTTCTCTCCAGGTTAATTCCGGCTCACCCTGCGCTTGTGAATGCCATTGTCCTTGTCCTGCACTCGGTGGCAGGCAGCACCCCGCTCCCAGCCCCGGAGACATCCTCCCGTGGCATGTCCTCTGGCTCCTACCGTGACATGCCGGGTACGTTCAGCCTGCCACCAAGCAGATGTGGGGGGACCTTCAGAGATGACATGCTGCACGATCTGTTACAGACAAATCTGTGCTTTACTGACACAGGGCTGAAAAAGAAAAGAGGTCTGGGTACCTGAGCTAGGAATGTACTTTGTAGTTTGATAGATTGCACTCAGAGAGGCTTGTCTGGTACAGCTGAACCTCAGAGCCTCTCCCACCTGCACTTATATCACCAGTGTTGGTAGCAGATTGCTGTGGCTTCTGTTTTGCACAAATGATGGGCCTGAACTGTCTTCTGTTGATCTGTTGCAAGTGAACTTGTTGGTGCTGAGCCTGCCTGTGTGACCAAAGCCTCCACAGGTTTCTCATGTGGTCCCCAGTTCTTGCCAGCATCTAGTGTTCTGCATCTGCTGAGTCTTCTTTCTGTTGCAGGTGGTTTTCTGTTTGAAGGTCTCTCTGATGATGAAGATGACTTTCACCAGGTAATTCACAGGCTGGTTTGGGTGGAACAGCTATTTTGGATTTGTGGTAATGATTTTAACTTTGTAGCTCTTGAAGACTCTTAACAGTTTTCTGTATAATCTCACCAGCAGCATGAGCATCTGTGGCTCATTAGGAGTCCATTAAGATACTGTATTAATAATTGAGGTATGCTTGAGTGCTAAACCAGGGTCACAACAGAAGAAGGAAGCACAACTCAGTAGCAATTACCATCAATGTAAACACCTTTTGTATTCAAACTGATCCAGAGCCAGAGTTGTGCACGACTGATGTTCTATTGTTTCAGCAGAGGGCACTCCTTACAGAGCAATGTCTGATTGGCCCATGTTTCTTTTTAAAAACTCAATGTTTGAGTTTCAAGAACTGCAGGGAAGGGATCCCTAGCAATAAGCACACGAGCCAGATATTAATGGAACATGGCCACCAACACCAGGGGTCTGTTTTCTCCATGCAGAGCACAAGGTCAACGCCATCCAGCAGCACTTCTGGTTCCCGCCCAGCTTCCCTCGGTTACTCTGGGGCTGCTGGACCACGACCAATTACCCAGAGTGAGCTGGCAACTGCGCTGGCACTGGCCAGCACCCCAGAGAGCAGCTCCCACACACCGACCCCTGGTACCCAGGTACAGCAACAGCTGGGGGTGTTCTGCCCTGTAAAGCTGGCACTTGACTGAGTGCAAGCCCTGTGTGGACTCAGGTTCCTGCAGCAAGTGTTCTTCTGAGCCATATACAACTTGCCTCCCTCTCTAGGGTCACTCTTCTGGGACTTCCCCTTTGTCATCCAGTGTCCAGTCAGGAACACCCATCACCAACGACCTCTTCAGCCAGGCCCTGCAGCATGCCTTGCAGGCCTCAGGGCAGCCCAGTCTGCAGGTCAGTATCTCTACCTCTTCTTTTGAGAACCTGTGAAAGCTCCTTATCTCACTCAGCACTGCAGGATGGAGGTGGCTTTCCCAGCTGCCTTCTGTGGCAGGACATTAGGCTGGAAGGGGCGTCAGTGCTGAAGAGCCTCTGTTAGGAGGCATGATAGATGTGTGCAAAAGGACTGGCTGGAAGTGGGAGAGATGAACTGGTGGGTTTAGGGTGTCATCAGCAGGACTTAGAACTTTCAAGACCTGTTTGCACATTTAGAATTGCACTTGTGAGCTAGAGAGGTGGGAGACACCAGCATGGTAGGGTGGGCTTTGGAAAAGGCTGTTTTCTTTCTTTTTTTTTCTTTTACTGCTTGGGTTCTCGCACCTACCCTTAGCTTCTTTTGTTTCCTGTCTGTAGAGCCAGTGGCAGCCACAGCTTCAGCAACTGCGAGACATGGGCATACACGATGATGAGCTAAGTCTCCGGGCCCTGCAGGCTACTGGAGGGGACATTCAGGCAGCTTTGGAGCTCATCTTCGCTGGTGGGGCTCCCTAGCTCTGGGCCAGAGGGGCTGGACCACTGTGTGGCACTGACATTCCTCGGTCTGGGACTCAACCCCAAAGCTCTCTGGGGAATGGAGCAGCTGAGGTGGCTGCTCCTGTCTGTGCAGGTGGGTTGTGTGCTCCTGTTTCAGAGCACGGAACAAGCTGAGGACAGTTCTTCCAGCTCCTGTGATCTCTCCTCAGCCTTCTCCCCATTCTGACCACCGTTATCGAGACCTCAGGGCTTTGCTCAGCACAAAGGGAAATGCAGCTCTTATGTGCTGGGAAGATGCGGCACAGTTCTGCAGTCTTAGATCTGGTGGCATACTTATGCCTGCTGTTTTGTTCCTGCCCACCTGGCATGCCTCAGGCTATCTCCTTTTGTTGTTGTGGTGCCCCTGTGTTTGACTGTATTAAATGGACTGTATTCACTTGCCTGTTGTTTGGGTTGTGATCCATGCTGTCTTAGATTCCAAATCTGTGAGGCAGTGCGTGCTTGTTGCGTCGTGGAACCTGGAGAACGTGGTCTGCCTGTTGTAGGACTGCTATTTCAGCAGAGGGCGCTCCTCTTACAGAGCAAGATGCTGGCTATGCCATGAGCTGCCAGAAGCCCACTGTGTTGGAAGTGAAGCTGATCTGCCCAGCCTTCCTCCTGTAGTTAGGCCTGTGAAGAGCTCATTGTGCTATAGACGCTTGCTGAGAAGGTGGCCCAGAGAGCATCACGTCTCCTTTCTAGCAGAAATGTTTCTATATTCTGTTGTCTTGGGCAAGGCTGATGCAGTGCTGCAAGAACAAAGGTGCAGGAGTTCATGGCAACCAGAAGGTGACAGTAGAAAGATGACAGGCACAAACAGGGTTGAGGCAGGTGCTGAAGATTGCAAGGTGCTGCCAATGACTCAATGGGAGAGGTGCATTGTTTCTGACACAGTGGGCTGGTCTGTTGACTTGCAGCTAATATTTTCCAAAGTGTCTTCTAATTCTGAGTGCCATGTTTGAGGTTCCCAGGAGCTGCCTATGAAGGCAATCAAATGCACTTGCCTGTAATTAGTCGGTGGGGACTGAGAGAAACTGGAGCCAGACCTGGCGTCACCCTGAATGTACCATCAAGACTGACAGAGCATGAAAATGGGAGCTGGTTTGCCTGAAATGCCACCATGTGACACTGGAGAAGCTCAAAGCAGAAAATGGTCCCTTACCTTCAGGCTACCTGTGCTCCCCTCTAATTCCTTTCAAAGCACAACTGTTGTCTACTGGTACGATCTTGGCTATCGCACAGCAAATGCTGGATTGTTCTCTCCAGGATGGCTTATTGACTGGTAGATTTTAATCCTGTCTCTAGAGGATTACAGCTCCCAGGAGGAGAGGGACTGTTTTTATTTTTCAGTACACAGAGGATAAGATCTGATGACTGTGTGGCTTTCCTAACTTGATACACCCTTCCTGGTTACTTCCCTCATTACCTGTTTTGGAAACCTATTCCACATGATGACTGTCATTTTACACGCGTGGAAACTGATTACTTGATTCCCATCCCTGCTGCCTTCGCTCCTTGCTTTGCTGGGAATGGGTAGCATATGCAGAGCACCCTCCCTCCCTTTCCCGCTGTGGAGACAAGCCCTGCTGTCAGCCCTCAATCCTCCCAAGGCTAACTGAGGATTAGCTGTATCGCAGATGTCGTGGTGATGCTGGAGCTGGGAGCCACAAAGCTCCCCCAGCCCTGCGTGGGGCTGGCAGGGCTTGCTTTGGGACTGCTTGCTTGCCTGTGCCCTGTCGAGTCTCAGCTCAGACTGGGAACAGCTTGGGGCTATCGGTGTCCCCAGATGGTCTTTCTTTTGTCTTCCCTTGTTCTTACGATTTGATCCCTTTGACTAATGTGTTGTCTGAAGTATCTTTTTTTCCATTCTATGGGCTACTTTTGCTTCTCCCCGTGTTCCCAGAGAGTTGAGAATTGGCCGGATGCTTTCCGTGGAGAGAATGTCTATTTCTTTCACAAATTAAGTTACTTGGCTTAGAGTACCACATCAGACACATTCGTTGAAGCAGCTATAGCAGATAAGAACTTGGCAGTGATGTTGTTCACAACACGATTGATGCGTGCGCTTCACTTCCCTCATCTCGCCTGCCTTTGCCTAGAATAGACGTGTTCAGCAAGCAGGCAAATTTAGAGCTGTGGGGAAGGGAGGAGAGGCTCTGCCTGGTCCCTGCAGTGCTGGTGATGGAGGAGGAGGAAGGGGAACTTTGATGCAGGAGGCTCTTGGAGGAGACCAGCTACACAGCAGCCAGGTGAGCGCTGCCTTCCTGGCTGCTCTAATTGCCGAGCACCTCCTGCCTCCCGGCTTTGAGATGAAAGCCATGCTGTGTGCAGGGAAAGCTCAGCCTCTTCTCTGAACCTGTCCTGGCTCTTAATAGCCACTGGTGGGGCCTGTATCCAAAGACAGGTATCAAAAAAGAACTGGAATACTCTGCAGAATGCTGACATTCATCTCTTAGAAAGTGGTTTATTTGAGCGCCAGTGGCTGGAGCACGACAAATTCTGTTTTTTAGGAGCAAATTGCAGTGTGCTCTCTCTCACCTGCATAGTCCCTGGGGACCTGCCTTAATGTCGCTGTTCTGACACCTTTCCTCCTGTACCAGCTCTCATCACCACATCTGTGCTTGGGTTAGAGGTGCATACACTTTGCTGGTGCTCAGCAGGTTTGCATCCTGCTTGTGTACCTCACCTCTGTCACGCGCTGTTCAGCAGCCAAGCATCTGTGGCCTGAGCATCATCCCGGCTGTCCTGCAGTGGCAGATGGAAGGTGTTTGCTGAAAACATTTGTCTGACCTGTTAGGAAGGGCGGAGGTCAGGAGCCTTTCCTGACGTAAGTTCCTTTATTAGGGACTTTCTGCTTCTGACTTCAAAGAAATGCCTGGTTCAGTTCCCCCTTTTCCTCTAATGGAACTGACAGGGGAAGCAGTAACAGTGGGTTTTTTTTTTTTCAGCAATAATAGTAGCAGCTGTTTGGTACTCGCATGTTTTGGTAATCTTGTTATTTGTTCCGGTGCTTGACCATCAATGCTGCAGTGTCATATGCACGTGCAGCAGGCTGGGATCTAAGCTCTTCACCATATGTGGCCTTCTTTGGCCTGCTTTGGCCACCCTGATGGCTTTTCCACCACCTGCCTTGTTTCTCTTTGCCTAAGACAGTCCTGAGCTGACTGTCCCTGTGGGGATCCAAGTGCTGTTGCAGGAGGATAATTTTCCAGCAGGAAGGTGAAGTGGAGACAGAACGGAATCTCCCAGACTTCTGCTATACCCCAGCCCATGTGATGCCCAACTTCATCTTCGTCTGCTTTCACAATGATGCTGGAGTCTTCCCACGTGTGAAGTGAACACAGCCAGCAAGATCCCTCCCAGGAGCAGAAATGCACATTTAAGGTATTAAGTGTTTCTGTGCGGACATCATGCTTAAGTGGTTTGTTGGATCAGATCTTATACCTCCAAAGTTTAGAGCTCTTCAGCTTTCCTGGCTCAATATGACTCGTTCTGGAGTGAATTCCATTCACCCTCCCACGTGCCTCTCCCATATTTCAGAAGAGATCTTTCTTCCTTGCTCCCCAATCCAAACAGGCTCTGAGCGTCCACTGCTTGCAGGGCTCATGTAGAACTGTGTTGCTAAAGGAACCCTGCTTGTTGTGCCTGTCTGTGCTGAGCTGGGGGAATGTTGTCCTCCCTACACCTAGATGTAGTGTGGGGTGTGTGCCTTGCCCCCTGTAATACACTGACACACCAGCTGAGAGTGTTGTTGAGGGCGAGTTTATCCTGGGCAAAGCAGCACTGGAGGCCTCATCTCCTGCACAACTTTCGAGGGAGGGAATAACCTTGAGCACCCAGACAAGAAACATTCGTGCTTAAACAGCAGCAGGAAACTTGTCTGTCAAATCCTTTGTGCATTCTCTTTATTTGTGCAGGGCTTGTTAGTTTCCTGCTTGTTTTCGGCTTTGTTCCCGGTGAACACTGAGGAGCCAGGAAATATGTAATAGGATTTAGCTTTTCTTCTTGAGTTAGCTTTGTGTTTGGCTGGGTGAGCTGAACAGTGTCACGGAGGGGCAGGCAGGATGTGGTGGCTGCCATGAGCTTTGGGATTTCTTTGGTGATAACCAAATCTTGGTCTCGTTCTTTCTCAGGTGAAATTTCCAGGAAGGAAGGAAGGAAAGTTTTCCTGATGCTGGGCCTCCTGATTGGGAATCAGGTAAGAGTCAGGGCAGGTGACAGAGCACAGCTGACCCAGCATCATGTGTCCTGTGAAGAGGTGAGAGTCAGTCCCTTTCTTAGCATGAGTCAACAGCTTTCTTGAAGAGTGGCAGCTGTAGCTGGGGAACAGCACGGTGCCATTTTAAGCCTATTTTAATGAAAGCACAAGTGCACTGAAAGTGGCATACCGTGAAAAAAATATTTCCTAATATTTTCTTCCAGTTTGTAACTACTAGGAGTTGTAGTCCTGCTTTAGAAGGATGCTTGGCTTTAATATAAGTACAGTAGACAAAATGGGAATTTCAAAGGGGAGAAGATAAATATTCCCTGATACATCCTTTGCTGAGGTGATGACTGAGCTACTGGTTTTGAACTTGAAGCTTCTTGGCTCAAGTCCTTTTGAACCGAGCTTGGAAACGTATAAAGTAAAACAAAAACCTCCAACCAAACATCATCAAAACCCCTTAGTAGTAGTAATAATAATAATGATAAAATAAAAGAATCCCTATTAGGATGAGCCAAGGGTTTCTGAGGAGTGTTTCTGAGCACGGTCTTTCTAGCTGAATTCTGTGTGTTCCAGGCTGCCAGCAAATGGAATGGTTCTCCCGAAATCATTTTGAGAGCTCTCTTTCCCTTAAATAAATGCCTTGCTGATTTAAAAGCATGATCCGCAGAGTTCTGCAGGGTGCATTAGCTCAGGTATTGAGCTCTCCATCTTTTCCCTCAAACTATGGGATTCTGCTCCGGGATTGATAAAAGCACCAAATGGGCTCTGCAGGATCAGTGCCAGAATCCCATGTCCTCCTGCGATGGCCCATAACATAAGAGCAGGGTGGCTGGAGAAAGATCCACGCCAGTAGATTTTCCAGCTCAGGGAGTTTCAGAGATGAAAATGGGGTGTTAATAGTTAACAGATCCCACCAGGCTTACTTTATTTTTTTTCTGTGAACTGAGAGATTGCTGCGGTCACTGGAGTGGCAACAGGTGAGAGAGCCGGGCAGCCAGGAGGAAAATGGGTATTTAATCTCTGAAGTGGAAACTGTTGCGAGTGACAGCAGAGCTCAGTAATCCCTCAGCAGCGCTCAGCGTGGCACCTCGGCATCCCGCAGAGCAGCCTCCAAACTGTTTATCTCTGTGCTAATTGGGTTATTTGCACACAGCCTGGTTTCAGGGAAGGGAGGAACGCTGGCCGCCCTGCTTGTATTCCTTGTTGAGGTGAAACAACCTGGGATGAGACGTATCAAAACTGCTTCCCAAAGGATATGCAGTTAGGCATAACCCAGCCATCCTGTGGATGCTGTCGGCTGGTGTCTGGCCGGGCAATTCACATCCGTTTATTCTTCTCCCACCTCATTTTCTTGCTCTTCCTTTCCTTCCTCCCCGATGCCTGTGACTTGGTGCCGCTTACGGCTTCCTGCAGTCGCTTTCCCAAACGAGCTCACTTGGTGGAGATGCAATAACCAGGAAGCAGATGATAGAATTCTCTGCGAGGTGGGGCAGATGGGAAGCAGGAAGACAGAGGCGCTCTTCCCTTCCACGAATTTTGACGGGTCGCTTCTGACGAGTCAGACAGGTCAAGCATGTGGTGGGATCCCAAGCTGTTCCCACTCTCCTGCTGGAAGAGATGGCAGATTTCCCGTGTCTGGAGAGAGAAAGCAGAGCCTTCGTGCCACCAGACAGGCTCTGAGTTTAGAGCCTGACGGCAGCACTGACACTTTACCTTCTGCGTCACTTGGCCCACGGCTGTCTAGCAGAGGCCAAGATAGGAAGGAGGATCAGACGATAGAACATCTTTGAGATCTTCCATTCCTGGCAAGGCAGAAATCAGTGTTTAGAAGTACTTGGACACCAGAAGGTCAACTTAGTGTCTTTGAAGTGGTGTACTTTTCTAAGCATCCCCCGCGTGTCCTGCATTCCTAGTCAGCACTGTTGGTGTTTTTCCAGCTGCAGTTTGATGTGATTTCTTGAAGGCCGGGTGATTTACATTGATTCCCTGTGTATAAATGAAAAAACGTAGACTTAAACATCAATGTGTATTATGGAAGGGGCTGGGAGGGCAGATTGCAGAGCAGGAGCCTTGACTTGCGTGTAACTAGAGGATGTTGTTGGTTTAACAGGGCTGATAAGGCTGCCTGATAAGCTTGTGTGTGGGGTGGTGAATGACCCTTTCAGAGCAGAAGTGGGAATTGCTTGCCAGCTGCTGAAACAGAGCCATTCTTGCAGGAGAGTGCGTGGCACCGCTGAGCAGAAATCCAGGCTGTGCCGGGAAGCGGAGGAGCGCAGTGTTCAGGAACAGAAATGCCAAGAGTTGCAGGTAAGCCAAACAGCCTGGCCAGCAAGGCCCTTCTAAGAAGACAGAGCTGACGCATTGTGCGCCATTAATATTTCAACGTGCCGCTTTTATGGTGGAAGCAGAGCAACCTCAACAAAGCAACTTGTTTATTTTTGTTTTCATTTCCTTCCAAATGGGAAGGGCCGTGCATTGTGTCAAAAAGAGGTGATCCTTTCCTATATTTAGTGTTTGGTGTGACCTCACCTTGAACGTTGTGTACAGTTCTGTGCTCCACAATGTAAAGGGGATGTTAAGGTCCTTGAAAGCATCCAGAGGGGGGGCAACACAGCTGGTGGAAGGTTGTGGTGGCATGCCCTATGAGTAGGGTCTGAGGGCACCTGGATTGCCTAGTTTGGAGAAAAAGAGGCCACGAGGTGACCTCTTTGTTCTCTACGTTTTCCTGAGGAGGAGAAGTGGTTAGGTCACCGTGTGAGAACTGGGGGAGGTTCAGACTGAGCATTAAGAGGGATTTCTTTACCACGAGGGCTATGAAACGCTGGAACAGGCATCCTAGAGAGGTGGTGGATGCCCTGTGCCTGTCAGCATTCAAGGGGCATTTGGGTGATGCCCTCAGTAATATGTTTTAACTCTTGGTTAGCCCCAAAGTTAGGCTGTTGGATTCCGTCTTTGAAGATCCCTTCCAATTGAACGTCCTTGAGGGTTTTTAACTGCCAAAATCCATGTCTGAGGGGTATGCACAATCTTGGTAATCTCTGCATGAGATGTGTATCTCGTTCTGCTTCCTTTCCTGCTCTGTCAGCGAGTTCTTACTGAGCTGCTTATCAACAGCACTACTTGTTAATGTGGCTAGCTTTCAGTTGTAACCCAGCTGCCTGACAAGCGTGTGGCTTTCAGACCGAGCTCTGCTTAGGGGTTAGCTGAGGCAGGACCTCTGCAAGCTGCTGGGATCAGCAAACAGCATCACGAAGCATTTGGCATGGGGTGTTCCACCTGGGCGAGCCACTGGGATTTCCTCAGCAAGGAAACATGTGCTGCAGAAGGGAAGGCACATCCCAGCAAGGGGATACTGCTCTGCTGCGGACTTCTTTTGGCAAATAAAAGGAGTAAGTGTATTGAAGATGTCTTGGGGCACGCGATTACTTCTCTGGCTGGTTTCGAAGTCCTGAGGGTGGCATTTGGCATGTTGGATCTTGTCTTCCTTTTGGTGACCCTTTCTTGGCTGTAGATTTGCCGGGCTGTCCTTCAGCATGGTGGCAGAACTGAGAGCAGGGGATGTAGCAGCTGATCAGCCCTCTGATCCGGGCCAGCTTAAAGAGCTGATGGAGGTGGGCTTGTGTGAAAGCAGCGTGCCTGGAGAGGGTGAAGAGATGGCAGCCACTTCAGGGCTGCTGCTTTAGAAGGTTGCCCCGCTGGTGACCACCGCAGTGCAACGAATGTGAGCTTGAGGGGGAGAATGTATTGAAATTGGAATGCGGCAGCTTGCTGTTAAATGATTAAACGTGCTTCCTTTCAACCTTAGTTGGTCTGAGAACTGAAAGATCTGTAAGCACCACTCCCTGCTTCTGTCATCTCAAATTCCATCCTTATGAGTACCTGCTCCCAAAGGAAAAATGCGAAGGGTAAGAAAGAGCAGCTCTGGCCTTCCAGCATTCCACAGTGGTCATTTGCATTGTGTCCCAGCATCGTGGGACATCAGTCTGTTCTGCAGCAGGGTCTCTGTGCCAAAACGCTCAGGCTGGCGGTCCCAGTCTCGTCCAGGGAGGGGCTGTGGAAATGCACGTGCACTGCCAGTCCTGGTGAACATCCCCAGCCCTTCGTGCCGTGTTCAGAAAGGTCCTTCTTTGTACTTTTCTGAGGCTGTCATGGCTGATAACTGCCAGAGATAGACGTGCATCTGTTAGGCTTCTGGAAGAGGTGACACAGCAGAGAGAAGATCTTAAGTATCTTTCACAAGGATAAGAGTGTTCAAGTGATGCTTACGCTGGTTTCTCTTGATGGCGAGATTTTCTGTGAAAGATGTATCTGCATCCTAACCTACACCACCTACAGACTGTTGGTGGGGTCATGCTGAAGACAATTACTGAGTTCTTACTGAGTGCGCTGTGTTCATGCATACTCCTCTAATGGGCCTGATGAGACGCCAACAAAAACTGGGAGATTGCATAACAGATTGCTTGGATGCTTGTGGCCCAGGCATCTCGTCTGAGGTAATGAATAAAACTGATGGAAAATCATCTCCTTTCTGGCTTTTAGAGGGTTCTTTGGAGGAAGCTCCCTTCTGATGTATTTTGGATCTGAGTGCTGTGATCTGGCAAAATGGGAGGGAGCTGAGCAACGCAGGGGAAAGAGCATGTACCTGGAGTCTGATCTCTTGTTTATGCATTCTGGAGGCAGCGTGTGGCTGAGCTGGTTTAGAGAAGATCCCGAATAAACAAACTTGCAGAGATGCTTGTCTGCTTTGGGATGCATGCACGCATACTTAACACAGCAGTTGTGGCTGTATTCAGGGCACAGCTCCGTGCTCAGCACTCCTTGCAAACTGATGCAGGGCTGGAATGTCCTTAAAGTCAGCTTTGCAACCCTTCTTGCACATCTCCAAGCTTGGCTGCTCCTTGTTGAACCTTAAGCATGCAGCATGCTTGTGTTCCACCGCTTTTCTCTTTTGCTGTGGGCTCCTCTGGTGAGCTGACCTGCAGAGCTCTCTCAGCAGCTCTGTATTTAATGGTGTGTGATCTCCTGGAGCCCAGGTGTGTGGTGGTGCTGACTGCTGGCACTGTCAGCTGTGCATTTGGAACTGGTGGAGTTTATCCTCAGGACCCTTTGGGATTTATCAGCCTTCTCCCATCTCCAGAGAGGAAGCCCTGGTAGAGAAGTGTGGAGTACAGGGATGCTTGGAAAACTGATGTTCAGCAAGCTGTCTGCTAAGTCTCCTGCTCAGCACGGGTGCTGCAGTATCAATCTGAATCCAGGACCACAGTATGGTCGTGCTCATAGGGCAGCCCAGCCAGCCTGGGAGCTGGAGTGGTACCTCAAACTGAATGCTTCCATGCTCCTGGGGGAGTTTGAAGCTGAATGTTATGTACAAAAGCATTCTTTAGCTGTGGGTGGAAAAAAAAAGATAAGGTAACAGTGCAGAGTAAGCCGTGTTAGGAGCAGGGAAATGAGAAAAACAAAAGGAATTACAGTTTTAATAAGGCAAAAACTCTCCCAGTTGGTCTCTGATCAGAACCACTGGGTAGACAGTGGGAGCTGAGCACCAGTTTTCCCAGCCCACCAACTGTGTGGGACTGTAAAAGACAAAGCAGATAATAACGTATGCAGCTTTAATAGGGTAGCGTAAATGTGGGGCAGGTGCAAAATGCTGGGTCTCTGCTTATTAAGGAGCCAACATGGTTTGTATGGCTTTGGCTGCTGGCTGATGAATGATGCCCCGACGTTTCTTTTTCACTCCTGAGTGTGAAAGAGCTTTAATGGGCTGCACATTCTTGTCTAACCTATGCTGCCAGAAGGCAAATAATTACAGGGTTAGCACCACTGAGGTCACCGGGGCAGGTAGAGAAATAGCCCCCTCCGTGGTGGAGCAACGGCTGCGTCGAGGTGAGCAGCAATGCAGAAAGACCATGAATCCCCGTGGCCAAAACTGAGAAACCAGAGATGATCTGTATGTCACCCAGTCATTACCCGAGCACGTATTTGCTTAAAGAGAGATGAAACCCCGCGTCTGGGGGTTGGTGGGAAATTCCCGCGGGTCCTTAAAATTCACTCGTTCATTTTTTTGCTTCCTCCAGGATGCCCCCTCGCAGTGCCGCTGTGCTTCTCCTCGGGGCTCCCAGCAGCCCTGGGTCTGCTTCAATGCTGACTTTGAAGAGCGCAGCTGCCTCTCGTCCTTGCGACTTCCCGGTGGGGCTTCTCCTATTCTGCTCACGTCCGACCTCGCTTTCCTTGCGCGTGGTTCCCTGCTCTTCTCATTAACAAACCTCGCAGTGCTTCACAAAGGCTCCAGCCCTTGCTGGCTTCCCCCGGTGGAGAGCGGGGCTCTGGCGAAGCAAAGTGACTTTGTGAGCGTGGTGTGAGCTTCGTGCCGCAGCCCTGTGGGTGTGCTTGGCACCCCTGGCTTCCGTGGGACGTGAGCGTAAAGGCGAGGGCGGCGTCTTCGGGAAGGGCAGCAGGTGCACCGCGGCTCTGAGCGGATGTTATAAACCAACTCTCAGGTTGCACTCATAGCCGTGTGATTGCAAACGACGGTCGGACTGGTCCGGTGAGGAGTGGTGAATCTGGGGCGAGCAACCTTGAGCTGTCACGCCTCAGGTATCTGTGTCAGAAGAACAGCAGACTTGCAGCGACAAACGTGAGGGTGGCTTTGTGTATGATTAGGACCGGCCCTTTGCTGCGGTCTCCCTGCGGGGCTGGCACGTGGCATTTGCTGCAGCGTTGCTGCGTCCTCCCGACGGCAGAGCGTCCTCTCACTGCAGTGAGCTGTTCTCGCTGTGGTTGGCAGAGTGCAGCTTCCTGGGCTCCACGCAGCCTGAGAGCGTGCTGTGCTGCTGAGAAGTCTTTGCCCCCTTCATCTGCTTGCGTTTTCATCCACGCAGGTGCATTTTCATTCTGATTTCTATCAAGCTAAGCGTTCCTCCTTCGCCCTTCAGCAGGCTCCTTGCGAGCCTTGGGCCAGCTGCAGCTTTTCTCATAGGGATGAATGAAAGCATCAGACACCCACCTTTCACTTGGAGAAGTTGAGGTGGAGGAAAAAGGAAAAAAAAAAAAAAAAAGGAAAAACCAACCTTCTGCAGAGGAGGTGTGCCGGTCTGAGACCCGCCTTCTCCCTCCTCATTGGTCTGTATAAGGCAAGCAATGCGGCTGCCAGCCGCACAGGCTGAGGATCTCCGCTCTGCGCAGCACTGGCAATGGGCAGCGGGTCGCTGCTTGCCCTCCTGGTGGCCCTGGGTGCCTGCCAGCCGGGCACGTGGGCAGCGGGACGCTCCAAGGTGAACCCCAGGGTGGTCGTCACTCCCCGAGGTGAGTCCGAGCTGCACCCCGCGCTGCCTCTTCGCCCCTCTTCCCTTTTAGTCCGTCTCTTGAGGGAGACTTTTTGGCTCTTGTTAAATCGAGCCCAAGCGCCTGTGATCTCTGGAGAGGCTTCTGGCGGCCTTGATAGCTCCCGTTGAATTTATAGAGCCTTCTTCCTGCCAAATTCTTGTTGCGTTCTCAAAGTGTTTTCCTCTGTTCTGGCTGTTATTAACGGCGCCCGTAAAGCTGCATCCTGAAACGGGCACAGCGAGCTTTAACTCGGTGGTGGGGGGGAGATACAGGAGTGCATTTGCATAACGCAGTTAATTTGCTAATGAACTCGATGTGCTTAGCTGCGCATGGGTTCTCTACCTAAATATTTATACAGCAGAACTATTCTCGGAGGAAAATACACGCTGCTGCTGCTGCAGTGGCACGGGATTTAGCAGATAGAATCTCAGCAGAAACTGAACAAAGGGCTGTTCTCCAGGAGGAGGCTGGCGTGGGGAGCGCAGCCTGACATCCGTGGGTTGGGAAGAGTGGAGTAACGCTGCCTGGTTCTATCATGTGCCTTCCCAAGCTTTCTGAGGCAGTGCCCTCCAGGGATGCTTTAACAAAAGACCCCAGTGGTTATGGTGTTTGTGTAACCCCGGGGCTCCGCCGAGCTGCGGATCCCGTGCTGCTCTGCAGTACAACGGCTCCTCTGTGCCGGCAACTTCAGAGGACGTGAATTTCTCTGCTTTATTCCGCGCCATCTGTTGTTCTTCGCTCCCGTCCCTGCTCGGAGATGAGGGACAGCAGCAGAGGGAAGGGTGATGGCTGTGTGACCGGACTAGCATGCTGTCAAGCCAAGGGCTGGCAGGGAGAATGGCTGAGGGTTGCTATTATAAAATTAATGGTGCGTTAGTAACTTTATCCCCTGGCAAATGAAGCAGCTCAGATATTGGTGCAACAGTGGGAGAAGGAAAGGCGTAGGACGGGGTTGTCGTTTTCAGGGTAGAAACTTCCATTTTCCCGTTTAAAGGAAGGAAGAAAGTTGCGCTGCTGGTGCGTGGTGCGATGGCAATGCGTGTCCTGGAATAGACCTGTGCTGAGCAGGAGGAGCGGGCTTGAGTTACTGCATTTCCACCCATTCCCGTGCGCTTGGTGCACACATACGGTGCAGTCATTTGGCCTTTCAGTGCATCTGTGTCAGATGGTGGCTTCCTTAACGTTAAACAGCGAGGATCTGTCACTGAGAAACACCAGAGCCAATTAGTGCTAGGATGCTTCGCTGAGAGGGGGATCAGCTTGTGCTTATCTCTTTCCCGATTTATTTTTTGAGGAAAAAGCTACGATTTCGGCGAGGGAGTCGTGGAGGCAGCTGCGTGGCAGGCTCATTGCGAGGCTGTCCCGTGTCCTACTGCACAGATCGCGTTTGCTCAGCGTGACCCCTGCCCTTTGGGAAGTGGGTCTAAGTGAGGCTGAGACGTGGCTGGAGGTGGGCGAAGAAGCAGGGCAGAGGGATGAGGGGAGGGTGGAGCAGCCAGCACTGAGCCCTCTTCAACTTCCCCAGTGCTCCAAGCCTAGCAAAAGGCAAACACAGCGTCTGCAGCGTGAGTAACCTGCAGGTCAGCACATTGAGCGGTGCCTCGCGGTGGTGGGGGTGATGTGCTTGCAGGGTTTTGTTTCCAACTCTGGATGGAGAGAAGCAGCAGCCGGGCTCCTCGTGCAGTGCTGATGCTCCAAGTGGTGCAGGATGCAGCCTCAGAGCTGCGCGGGAGCTGCCGGCTCTTCACATCATTACATTTCTTCCACGCCGCAGCCCATCGCTAGCACCAGGTGCGACAGCTTCAAAGACTCTTAGAGATGTTACGGCACTGCAGAATGGAGAAATTCCCTCCAGGAGGGAAGGGTAAGTGTGCAGCATCCCTCTTCAGGCTGCAGCCCTGGAGGAGGGGAGGGAGGTGGCAGTGGGGGAAGCAGCTGCTGCTGCCCTTTCATCTCTCAGCCCCTGCCTTGCTGCCCTTGTTGACACCCCCACCGAATGTAGGGAGAGCCCTGGCCTCGCTGCGGGCAGCAAAACTGCTTTGCTGTTTCCCCCCATGGCCCTCGGATGTCTGATTGCCTTAGTGAGAGATAGGTGAGGTGACATTGTGCTCTATCAGCAGAAAAAAGGCTGCTGGCTTCAGTGGCACGATCCAGAGCTCTGATATGGAGACAAAGAAACAGCCTCGGTGTTGGGAGCTGCCTGGCTTTAAGTGATTTTGCAGTCCTGGGGACTTGGACTTGCAGCACTGGGCCGTGGCTGGAACAAAGTGTTCTGCAGATCTGCTTTTTTCCTATTTCTGAGCACAATATGTATAAACCCAGCCACGAGGCCTCAAACAGGGCAGCTGCTCTGCCTTTATTGTGCATCCCGGATTCCATAATGTGGTATGGGATGGGGTGAGGAAGGGCACGTTGTCCCCAAACCTCAGTGTGCAGCACCGGAGGCAGCAGGGGGGATCCCAGGAGCTCCCCCTGCACAGCTGGCTGCCTCTCACATCGTGCTGGGTAAGCAGTTATTTGGAAGCACGTCTGACTCTGCAGGCTTTCTTCCCCTTAGAGGAATGGGGAGAGCAAAGGGCTGAGCTCAGCTCTTGACCGCTGGTCATGTCCAGAGCACTTAAGATCCTTTTTACTGACGAAGACCTTCTCCTTCCTGCATCAGATGTGCTGGGGTCTCTCTTGGTTATTACTCTCCCTGCTGTCCGGATGAAGGACTATGGTAGATGATGGGGACTATGGTAAATGATGAATTCTCGATTTGTTGTAGCTTGCAGGGGGAAGCCCGTGCTGGTGCGGAGACAAGCGTATCAACCTGGTACGCTATGTTCTTGTTTATCCCTCCTTTGATTTGTTCTTCCTGTCCTCCTTAAGCAAACACTGGCCAGCTGGGCTCTGCTTTGCAAAGGTGCCTTCCATTCCCACAACTGAGCTTTGCTTGTCAGCACAGATCCCGCATTGACTGGCGTGATCCCTCTGCAGAGATGCAGACTGCTGTGACCCGGGGCTGGGCAGAGCTGTCGGGGTGACAGACCCTGTGCGGAGCAGGAGGGTGGCATCCCATGTTGGCTGTCTCATGACCGGAAAGTCACTGAGCATTGGGAGACAGCGAGGAGCCTGGGGGCAGGCTTGGATAGCTCTTATCACCATGGCTTTTATGGTGCAGGGATAATTTTTAGCCGCTGCCGCTCACGAGACTCTCTTGTCTTGGCTTACCCATGTGTGTGTGGACCTGAGACGAACTCGCAGCCCTTTTCTGGCTCACCTTGGGTTAGGACAGAGCCTGACAGTTTAATTATTCCCCTTTGATTGACGGATGAGGCTAACGGGGGATGAGAGCTGGAGGGACCGCTTCTGAGTCAGCGTGCATCTCACAGGAGATGAGTGCATTTTGCAGGGAAAGAGAGATTATACTCTTGACCCTTGGCTGCCCTAAACGCGTCAGCTGGCCCTGGCGGGGGGGAGCAGAAATGGTGATTCCTGGAAAATTCCCTCACTGCCTTTGGGAGCCCCGGGGCTTTGCCAAGCTCAGCTGCCTCTGCGTGGCCCAATAAACGATGCCAAGAGAAGAGCTGGTGGTGGGGAAGCACAGCGAGAGGTGCTGGTCCCACTCCACCAGTGACAGTGGCACTGATTTCATGGATGCCACAGTCCCAAGGATGTGAAGCATCTCTAAGTGCAGCTCTCAGAGCATCAGCATTTCCAGGGGAAAGCTGCTTGCTTTCCCAGCAGCGCTGTTTCCTTCTGCAGACGGCTCGCTTTCGCAGGGTGGGTGCTGCTGGTATCATAAAATTGTTGGTTGAA
The DNA here is from genome assembly GCF_002078875.1 of Numida meleagris. Taxonomy (NCBI): domain Eukaryota; kingdom Metazoa; phylum Chordata; class Aves; order Galliformes; family Numididae; genus Numida; species Numida meleagris. The sequence goes on from NC_034417.1 coordinate 1,760,488, forward strand.
AAATATTTCTTGCTCTGCGCAGATTGAAGAAGGGAAAACAAACCAAAGCGAGTGAATCACAGCCACCTCCTGTTACAAGAGCGTGACACAAGAAGAACGGGAATGGGTGAACTAATAAAAGTTGTGGCTGCTACAGTGCATCCCTCGGAGCTGGGAAAGGGGCAGGTGCGGAGCAGTGACCAGCTCTGTGTCAGTTCTCAGGCAGATTCAGGGCTGGAATTAAGGAAAACTGGGCTGGGAAGACTTTTTGTCAGTGATGTAGTCCTGCCCGGTGCCTTGAGGCAGGGCGAATTCTATCTAAACCTGCATAGTGTTGCTTTTTAAAGCAGCTTGCATCCAGAAAAAGGACTGGGAAGGAGGAAATAGCTCATTGTGTGGCCAGCTCTCTCCAGTGGAGCTGCATCCTGGGGTGTGCAGCTATTCCTGGTCGCCCTAGAAATAGGACATTGTCCTCCTGTTCAGTGCCTTTCAGTCCCACCCAGCGTAGTAGGCTGTGCCTGTGTCCGGTGTGCGGAGGGACAGAAGTGCTGGCAGACTGCCGAGCATCCCCTGCCGTTGCCGAGTTTCAGAGCAGCTTAAATCTGCAGCAGGAGGCTTCATACAGCTCTTAACGTATTTGATATCGCCGTTGGCGGAGCTCTGGTATCTCTAGTGGTATAGATGTCTGGTCCCAGATCTGAACCCTATCAGCTCGCAGCTTCCTGTCACTCTGACTCCGCGTAGTCTGGGTTTAGTTTTTACTTATCTCATTGACGATGTGTGTACTGGGAGGGAGAGAGGAGCAGGTGCTTAGGGAGCTGGGGGAGGTTCCTGGGTGTATGTGTGGATACAGACGTAACCATGGCTATGGGACAAGGATGGACATGAGAAAAGTGGGTACTGGATATTATGGTGATGGAGGTGAGCAGAAAGGGGCTGCTCTGATGGTCTGCATGGTTGAGAGCCAGCTGACATTCATTGCAGGGGTGGGAACCTACAGCAGCAGGTCCGGGGGACACCAGGAGCGTGGCAGGGCAGGGTCCCTTTGCTGTGTGCTCTTTCTCGTCTGCTTTGTGCAGGGAGCTGAGGCTTCATCCTTGCTCCAGAGCCATACATCTCTGCACCTCAGGGCACAGCCTGCGCCCATCTCCTCACCTAGGGCAGGAGCTTGGGGTGGCAGAACAAAGATTTGCAGCCCAAAGAGGATGCTCCATCGCTGCGGACTGCAGTGCTGTTACCAGTAGCAGGGAGATGGCTGCCAATTAACGTGAGAGGTAAAGTGGCTGTTCGCTGGTGCGTGCACACAGAGGTGCTTGTGATGATCTTTATCCCGGAAGGCTTTTTGTGATAGCCAACCTCTGCAAGCTGATTTCCCTACAGGGAGGGGCAGCCTGGCTCTCTAGATAGATCTCTCCTGCTAAAAGCATCCTTTTGTTCTGGTTATTCCGGTGACCACGTAATGAAATTCCATAATCACAGGGCAAAGTTCCCCAGCTTCCAGCAGTAACGCGGCACAGTTTGGGACTGTTATTACAGAGAGCAGCTTTGGGGAGGTAACAAAACCTGGCTCTAAATTTAGCACCTGCAATCCGTGGGGTGCAGCCAATTCAGGGCTGTCGGGAGGAAAACGTCCCTGCTTGACGTCTGTCCTTGCCTCTTGTAGCTGCCTCCTGGGGCACTCGGGATATCAGATTGGCTCAAAGGCTGCAGAATTTGGGGAGGGGGACATGCAGAAGGGGCTGGGGCATCGTGATCACTCATCGGCACGCCTCCTTCCCGCTGCCTCAGCATAAAGCGCCGCAGTGCCTGTCGTATAGTCGTTTTGTGCTTAATTAAGAGAAGCCCGGCTCAAGGCTTCCGAGGGCTGTGCAGAATCCTGGCGGAGGGCAGGGGCTTTGAATGCAAGGCTCATTCCTTCTGGCTGCAGGTTGAGGGTCTCTCTCCTTTTGTTGCTTGCGGCGTGGGCGGTTGGCCCGCTGCCTGCTCCGGTTTGGCAGCCCCCAGGGATGGAAAGGCGGCTGTGTGGCTCACGGAAAGAAAGGCTTTGCAGCAGGTGTGTCTGTGCCCGGCAGCTGCGTTACCAAACGAAAAGCGTTTTCTCTTTCTGCCCTTGCTCACCTCCCCTCCGTGCTGAATAGTGCTGCCGAGATGCTTACCAGAAATAGTGGAAATGTGATGTCCTTAATGCCATTTTAAGAAGTCACACTGGGCTGGTTACGCTGTGCTCGAGCCTTTCCCCTGGTTAGCACAGCCCTTCGGGGCATTTACATGGGCTGAGAGCTTCTGCAGGAACAAAGCACTTTGTTTCCTCTGTACTCTCTCTCCTCAGAGTGATGCATTTCGCTCTTGATGGCATCAGGACCTCGAGGGCAGGCACCCAGACATCCCACGATCGCAGGATTTGGGGGAGTCTGACAAAGAAAAGGCGAGCAGCGGGGTGTGGTGGCAGCTGGGCATACTCATAGAATCATGTAGTTGCATCGTGGCTTAGGTTGGACAGCACCTTCGGGATCATTTGGTTCCAACCCCCCTACTGTGGGCTGGCTGCCCCCCCAGCTCAGGCTGCCCAGGCCCATCCATGGCCTTGAGCACCTCCAGGGATGGGGCACCCACAGCTCTGGGCAGCAGTGCCAGCACCCCGCTGCCTTCTGAGGGAAGAGTTTCTTCCTAACATCTCCCCAGTTTTAGTTTAAAGCCATTCCCCCTTGTCCTGTCGCTATCTGCTCCTGTAAGAAGTCCCTTGTCCTGCAGGGAGGAGGGAGGTGTTAAGGTACAAGAACAGGGCTCGCTGCTGCTTGGGGGCTGGCGGAAGTGGTTGGGGGAAGGCTGTGAGCAGAGCTGAGTGCTGCTCATCTCCAAACTGCCCTGGGGGGAGAGGCAGGATGAGAAATACCAAACAGATGAAACCCACCACTAACTTGCTGTTACGATAAGAAAGAGGAATGAAACACATGACGGGTGGATTTGAGTAAACGTGGGCTTCCCAGCTGCACATATTTCCCCTTGTGCTTTCGCACCTCTCTTGTGGGTGCAGCAGCTTTCTGCAAGCAGCCTGACCCCTCTGCACACATTTGAGGCTGCACGTCCCCCTGTTAGTCTCCAACCCGCAGCAAGGTGCCCCTGCTTCTGGAGCTCGGTGGTTTGCTCTGCAAAGTGTGATGGCCACAGATGGAAAACTCAGAAGCGGAGCAGCACGGTGTGAACCCTCGCTCTCCCTCGTGCTGCTTTCTGGAACCAAACCATGATGTTTCCTACAGGGCGGAAGGCATGGAAAGATACTGTCAGGGCTTTTACACCCCCAGGCTGATGAGAAAGCACTTTGCCTCCACTGGGAAACCATTTTTCTTATTCTCTCCTTTCCAGAAACGTGCCTGTTTTAGAGCTGGCTACAGCAAAGACTACGTGTTATGGCTGTAGCCTTGCTGGCCCATACCTGGCTGGCGCCCTTCTCCCTCCCGAAAAGGCACGAGGTATGCAGGAGATGACCCATGCCCTCCATGGGATCGGTCTGACCTGTTTTTCTGGCCCCTTCCCTTTTCACGCCGCTCTCAGACTCCAGCTGTCGATACTATAAATGGTTTTGTCAGTGTGCGGGGAGGAGGGACAGGGGAAATGGGAGCAGGGTTGCAACAGCACCGCATGGTCCTTGACAGAGAGCACAGAGGGGTTCAAAGGAGCAGGCAACACGTGTGGCTGTGTCTGGCCCTGCCTCAGCAGAAGGCATTTTTAGCCCGTCAGCTGCCTGGTTTCCTCTGCTGCTTCCCTGTAGCTCTGGAGTATTTTGGACTGCGCTGTGGAGTATTTTGGGGGACGTGGTAGGGAGTGCAGGCATCTTGAAAATGTATCTGGGGGGGGGGGGGAAGGCAGGCAGCAAACCCCTTTTGCAGCGCTTACGGAGGGAGGTGGGCTCTGCGGGTTTTTCTGTTTCGCTTTCTTTGAGAAAGGCTGATGCTGGAGCTCAGGTTGAACTGTAGCGCTGCAGGGCTGACTTGTGCACAGAGCAGTGTTTCCGAGGACCCTTCAACCTTGCCAGAGCTGTGGAGTGCCTGCACGTAACTCACCAGGCTCAGGGAGCGTGGCTGCACCCCTCAGCAGTGCCAGCTTTGGGGAGCAGGGAATGGCAAGTGTGAAGGAGATGCTTCCCCACGTTGTGTTGCCTTTTGGCCTCTCTTAGAACCCCCTCCCCCCCAGGCAAAAGCTTATCATTTTCTGCAAAGCATGGGAAACCTTGAGCCTCGCAGCGCTCCAGTTACACAGTGGCAGGTCAGAATGAAACCTTGTGTGTCCATCCTGGCTCATTTTGAGTAAAATCAGTTCTATAAACTCAGGATTTTTGGTAGAAAAGTCCCAGAGAGCTGTCAGGCTGCTCCTAAAGGGGGGGTTGCCGGGGAAGCAACTCTCCAGCCCCGCTGTTTGTGACTATAGAAGCTGGTGTCTTTGTGTCACATCGTGTGCAAAGTCATGGGAGAAGGAAAACCTAATCACTTAGTGGCCGTCCATAGGCGTACTAACTCCTTCCAGACATCTCAACTTGGGAATTTATAGAGCCTCTAAAAATACAGCTTGGCTTCTTGCAGCAGCACTGGGGAGGCAGAGTGGGGATGCAGAGTGGGATTGCTCGGTTCCTTCTTCCTGGAACAGAGTGGATGCAGGGCTTGGACTGAATCACATTCCCTGCCCTGAAAGGAAAGCTGTCGGCGCGCCTGTGCTGCTCGTCACGCATCCTGTGTGCAGCAGCAGGATCAATGTCAGCGAGCGGAGCTGGCTGCGATACTTCCCGAAGCAAGGTGTGAGCAGTGCCTGAGCTGTGTCCGGGTTGCTCAGCCCTGACTCACGGTCATGCTGTGAAACAGGTAGAGAGGCCGGGGCTCCCCGTGAATCCCGCGTGTGAGTCATGCATGGCTTTTGGTCGTGTGTCAGAACCAAACCCAGTCGGTGCGACGGAGGCGGTGACGTGCCACGAGGCCGCGGTGTGTTCAGTCAGCTCCAGAAGGAACAGATAACACCTGACAGGCGAGGGAAGCAAGGTCTGGTTGGAAAAGGAAGGAACTGCTGAAGGATCCGTTAAGTGTGTGTGATTCCGGCCAGAGTGAGCTCATTGTCAGACCTGCAAGTGTGGTGCTTTTCCTCCTGGCTGCGTCAGTGCCATTCCCAAAGGATAGAGGACCCCTGATTGCTTTCTCTTTCTGTTTTATTCAGGCCTCGTTTCGGTTCTTTATTTGAAAATGCCGTCATCAGTGCAGATTTGAACAATCCCTTCCATTTAAGGACAGCTCTGGAGTTCAAGAAGTGTCTGGACATCGCCCTCAGACACGTGGTCTGATTTTTGGGTGGTCCTGTGTGGAGCCAGGGGTTGGGCTCCATGACCCATAAGGGTCCCTTCCAACTTGGGATATCCTGTGATTCTACTAACACAGTTCTCTCTGAGCACCAAGGAGTCCTACTCCCACAAAGCCTTGCTCTGAGCTGTGCAAACCAGCCTCACAGCATTTGGGCTGTGGTTACTGGTGGCTCCAGTGGCCTTTCCGCTTCTCCCAGCAATGCGGTGGGGTGCAGCACAGCTGAGTCAGCCCCCGAGCTGGGAATGAAGCGACCGTGATGAGATTGCTTATAATGAGCCCACACACCCACACTGCTTCCATAGCTGGAGCGCTGCGAGCATCTGCTTGGAGATAAGGGCTGCAGGCTTGCTTCTTCCCATGCCCACAGCCGCGGCTTGAGCTCTTGGCTCCTGGATCCATAGGTCCTTTGGCTCTTGCTCAAAGCACAACGTGCCCACGCTGTGCCGAGGGAGCTCAGCCTGCTTCACCCTGGTCATTAGGATGGGTCTCATCTGGAGCATCTCCCTGGTCCTTTCCCTCCTCCTCCATTACCTCACCCTTCATGCATCCCTGCGAGATGCACTGGGCTCTCTCCCGCTCCCTCATTTTTTATTACTATTATTCTTCAGTCTGCCTTGGCATTCCTCCTCTTGCCGGCAAAGCACAAAGCTGCTCTTTCTCCTATTCATTCCTCCGGCCTCGGGTTAGCATTTCAATTGACAATCCTGCCATTGATTTGTGTGCTGACGGTTGGCTTTACATTAAATGCCAGGCGGAGAGATTTAACAGATTTAGCAGGGCTCTGGAAACCTGCCCGGTGATTTTTCAAGCTCTGGGCTCGCTTTGCGTTGTCCCCTTCTTTGGGGACGTGCTGCGGGCACCACACTTTGCCCTTAGCCTTTGGATGCCCTCAGCTTCGTTGTCCTCGCTCTCAGAGCCACTTATACCCCAAACCATGCATGGGACAGCAGGGCTGCTCCCCCCCAACCCCTCGCCATGAACCTGCTGGTCGCAAACGAGATCAAACCCCAGCACTTTGGGGCTGAATGCACCCCAGCACCTGCTCATGGAAGCTCCTTTCCAAAGCTCCCTTCCAGCCCAAATCAGTGCTCAAGAGTCTGGGCCGTGGCTCGCAGTGCTGTTTATTCCCAGCTTGGTGATTCAGTGCAGCCCCTGGGGAGCAGTAGGATAAATAACGTGTTGGCGCCAACCAAATTATTGTTTTGGGTTTATTTGTTTCCGGCTGCTTGAGGAGAAGCGCGTCCTTGCTAGGAAGCAGGTTGGCACAGTGCTCGGGGCTGACCAGAGCTTGTGAAAGAGAAACTGCTGGGGGAAAAAAAAAACAAAAAAAAACCCCTCAAAGCAAAACTAAAGGTATCGTGATTGCGGAGGCATATGTGTGCAGAAGGGCAAAGCGGGGGAGAAAATTGGGGAACAGCAAGTGTTCTCATGGCTTAGCAGCTGACACGAGGCTGGAGGTTTGTAGGAAAGTACAAAGTAGGCTGAAGTGCAACCAGGGCTGCCTGCAGCCTGCTGGGGAGGTGTACAGCTGGATGTGGAAGGCTTCCTGCTTGTGGGGTCCTGAGTGCTGAAGCCCCCACCCCGCCGCCACCCTATGTGTCAGTGTTTGTCCTGTTTGCAAAGAGGTGGGCTGGAGGGCTGTGTGGGTTTCTTTGCTGCGTGTCTCTTGCTCATCTCTGTGGGGCTGAGTCCCAGCCAGCTGCTTACCCTACAGCTGTGAGCTCACCCCATTCCTTGCCCCGTGGAGATGTGTGAGGAGCATGTGGGATCAGAGTGAAAAGCCTCAAATATTCGTCTCTGCAGAATCTTGGCAGGAGCCCCTGCACTGTGTGCTCGGGGCTGAGAAAGCACTGGGCTGCATGAAGATTGTCCTCTGCCTGTCCTGCCAAGTGGCCCTATAAATAGAGAGGGACACGTGCCACTGATTAATTGCCTGTCTGTGCAGGCAGCCAGCTCCTAGGGCAGACACAACCTTTGTCTGCACGCTGGGAGCAGCAGCTCTTGTTGGAGAGGCCCTCCTCTATGGAAAAGGGAAAAGAGAGAGAGAGATGGAAAGGGAGCGTCCCGCTGCACTGTGCAAAGGTCAGTCCTCATCTGACGTTCTTTTCCAAGTTCACCTTCCTTTTGCCTGACTGCTGCAAAGCACAGTGTGGGATGAGGCGGATTCCAGCAGCGTGGGCTCTGGCACAGCTGCTCTGAGCTGCCAGGTGTAGCTGCAACGTCCTGGGATGATGCAGGGCTGCTGGGGGGGAGCAGAAGGCACGGGGGGAGGGAGGGAGGAGTGCTCAGAGCTCTGCTCGCCGCCCTGCACCGCTGCAGCCTCCCACACCTGAGCTGGCAGTGCAGAGGGGAGAAGGGGGTGAACGGGAACTGGAAAGGCGTGAAGGTGAAAGAGGAAGGAAAGAAGGGAAGGACAAACAGTCCTTCCTCTCAGCTGGGCCCAGGAAACTTCCCATTTGCAGCAACTGGTTGTGACACTAGGCCCCAGGTCTTGCAGCTCTCGTTTTGGTCAGCCTGGGGACGTGCAGCCCTGAGCATTGCAGCTTTACATGCTTCCTTCCCCTCTGACATCCAGGCTTTGACCTGGGGGCTGCGTTTCCCAGGCTGCCGCCTTCTGGTGGTGGCTCTGAACCCCGTCCATCCCTCCTCTTGTCCTCGGGGCCAGGACAAGAGCACAGCTCTGAGCCTGGGAGCTGCCTTCCCTGCCTGCCTGGCACCATCCCATACAACCCCGCGTCCTTGCTTTTCTCATCGCTCATGCCAAAGACGCAGAGGGGAGTCAGTCAGCCTGAACTGGCTGCGGCTGCTCTGCAGTGGGCTGCGCCTTCCCTAATGAATGTCTTTTCTGTGCTGTTCTTAGGTGAGAGGGAGTACACATTTCCCAGGAATGAGAAGTACCCGGTGTTCTATCATGAAACAAACAGCTCAAGCATCTACGTCGGGGGAGAGGGAGTGCTTTACTACTATAACTTTGCAACCTATGATACCTACCAGGTAAGGATGCTCTGCTAACCAGTTTGAGCCTGCAGCCACATAAGGAAGCATCTAGTGTCTGTCTCACAGCCCAGGTGTTAGATACCTTTGCCACCAACAAAGTCAGGATAAAAGCATCCATTCTATGCCCAGCCTGCCACACCCACCCACAACTTGTGTATATCCGATGCCTGCAGCAAAGGGAAGTGCCTTGTGCTAACTGCAGGTGGGTTCTTCCCAGGCTGTGGTCTTCCTGAGGTCTTTATTGCCCCAGGGCTAGGATTACTCAGGTGGGGGATGTGTTCTGTAGCATGGAAGGGGATGCATAGACTCAGGTTACTGCAGAGGAGCTGTGTTCCCATCCCCTTCCATCATCACTGACCAGGCTGCCTTTTTTCAAAAACAGCAAGCTCTGAATCAGCTGGGCACTGAGTTAAAACAACAGGAAAACCCTGGGACGGTTAGCTTTCACACGACCCATCCTTGTCCTTCTCTAACAAGCCAGTCCCCATGGTTTATTCCCAGAAATATTTCTTGTTCTCGAGGAACAGCGGGGTTCGTGTGTCCCAGTCCTTGCACATCCACTGCCGGATGCTTACTCCTCGCAATGACAGACCCTCTCCTGCAGTCCTCTGGGAAGCAACCCAGGCTGTGCTCGCTGCTTTGGCCCTCCATCCCCACTTCTCCACGTCACCCCCAAGGGTTGAAAGACCCAGTCCTGCCACCTCGGTGTCTCCCAAGGGCTTTCAGATGGGGAAAAGGGCTGAGCTGCTGTGTTTATGACCTTCTGACTGCCATGCTTGCTTTGCTTCTTGCTAAGAGAGCAACTAAGTATGTGGCACGTGAGACTGAGCCCCTGTTAGCTGTCCTTGAGAGGGCAGTGATTAAAGCATATCTCTTTCTCTTTTACACCAGGTAGAGTTCCCTGTGGAAAATGGAGCACACTGTTTGAAGCCTGGGAGTCCGGTAGGTCCTACCTCTGGACGAACAGCATACGTGGGTTGGAGGACTTGGGCTGGAGGACTGCTCCTCTGGTTTTAACACCTATGGAAAAGCTGGGAAGCCGTATAGCAGAGTACTGACAGTGCTGTAGACTTGGAGCTTCAGGGCTGTGGTCTGCCATTCACAGCTGCTCACGATCCTCTTCTTTCTCTTGCAGGAGGACAATAAAAATTTCATCACTTTAATAGCAAAGCATGGAAATAAGATGTTAGTGTGTGGGACTGGCGCTTGCAATCCCACCTGCTGGCACTTGGTAAGCTGGAGTTCCTCTGCCCTGCTTGTCCTGGTGTCTTTTCCACTGAACAGCCAGGCACTGTGGGGGATGCAGCATAGTTTGGGAGTGGGCCTAAGGCCAAAGCAGAGCTCAGTGCTCCTTGATGCCCCCGCAACGGCTTAAATCACAAACTGAGGGGTGTGAAGGGAGCAGAGCAAAGTACTTGCTGTTTTGTATCTTGCTGCCTCTGTAGAATTGTGCCCCAGAGTGCTCTGAAATGCTGACTCCCTCAAGCAGCTTATTGTGACAGCGTGGGACAGCCCCCACGAGCAGAGGCCCGTAGAAGCCAGAGGTGGCCCCAGTCACCTCTGTGCTCACTTGCTGGGGGGAGGATGTGAGCACCTGCTTCCCCAGCCCTCCTTGCCCTGCCCTGAACTGAGTGCATTTCTCAGGGGCCATTTCTCTCCTTCCCCAGACAGAGAAGGAGAAGGATTTTCCTCAGGATGGCAGAGGTCTTGCTCCTTTCACTCCAGATGCAAATTCCCTCGTCATCGTTGACTGTAAGTCTGGTTGCTCACATGTTTTGGGTTGCAGTGCCATGCAGGAAGCCTGGGCTCTCCAAGGGCTGTGCCTTTCTGCTCTAGCTGGTGATTTGGGTTTTGCCTCATATTGATGCTTGTCCTTCTAGGACAGAGTACGGCACGAGGTTGTTTGTTCCTGTCCTAGAGAGAGGGTTGAATCTCTGTGCAGGGGAGGGTAGAGTGCAGTGGGAATGGTGTCATTCTGCAGTAAGTACACTGCTGTGGTCCTGGTAGCAGGGGAGATGAGGCTCCCTTCCAGAGGCAGAAGAGAAATTATCCCTGCTGCTCTGTAAGGAAAAGGCTTGAGGGTGTTCCCTGGGAGCCCTGCCATGCCCATGCAGTCCTAGGCAGAGGGAGGACTGGGTTTTTTGACTTGTATCACCATCTGTGAGTCCCCTTCACCTGACCACATGCCCAGATACTTCTTGGTTCTTGCTTTTACGCTTGCAAATCCTTCTGGCCCCTCTGGAAACAGCTCATTGCAAATGTGCCTTCCTCTCCCACAGATCCTAACATCTACTCCACCATCAAGAAAAGCCAGCAGAATGGCAAGATACCCCGTTTCCGACGAGTGAAAGGGGATGGAGAGCTCTACACAAGTGACACGGTGATGCAGAGTGAGTACAGGAGCATGGGACCTGCTGCTTTGCCCCACCAAGCAGCTTCATCTGGGATCTGTCCCCCATATTGTGGCAGGGAGGGACCCAGCAGCTCTCTTGCTGCCAGCCGGGGCGAATTTCACCTCCTTGCTTCTGCGCCAAGACAACTGGCATGAGTTCCACTTGCTCAGAGTGAGGAAGGAGAAGATGGGGAAATGGAGAGAAATGGGCGGCGAGTCCCATGTCAGATGCTTGTTGTGTAAAGATGGCCATCAGCTGCTGAGTGCTGGTGGAAACAGGAAGAACAACTTCCATTCTGGGCAGTGACTCTTCCCAAATCCCCAGCTGGGTCATGACCGTGCAGCAGGAAGCTGTTGGGCTGCTAATGGGGGAAAGAACCATTAGCAGAAAGGACCTCCTCAATTTCCGCAGCCTTACTGCACTGCCTTTCCCTAAGCCTCTCTGGGAAACTGAAGATCATTGAACCCCTGGTCAAAGGCAATAATCCAAACGACACCAAGGCTAAACAGGACTTGTATACTCAGGACAGCAGGAAAAAACCTGATAAACCCAGAGCAGTGAGGTCAATCCCATGGTGACACAGAACTCCCCGCCATGGGGCCACCATCTAACGATGCCCGGGGGGACCATACTGCTGCTGGTGATGCCCTTTGTGGCAGCAATGTATTAATAGGAAAAACATTACTGGGTTTTCCACACCGAACACAAACAATGAGGCAGCTTGCTCCACTGGGGGAGCCTTTGTATATGAAGCCAAGGCTTCACTGGGCTCTGGGGATTTGCCTTGCAAGGAAATAGGTGCATGGAGGAGGGAGAGGAAAAGGAACCCATGGGAATGTGGTGCATGAAGAGCTATCTTATGTGTGTTGTGACTGGTCAGGTATAGAGGAGGGGCTTGGACCTGTCCTTTGCCTGGACCCACCAGTGAGTTTGTGTTTCCAAAGGGTGCATGTTCAGACCAAGGTTTTCTGACCGCTTTCTTCCCTTTCCAGACCCCCAGTTTGTCAAAGCCACCACATTAAGGCATGAAGAGCCTTACCAGGACAAGATTTACTACTTCTTCCGCGAAGACAATCCAGATAAGAGTCCTGAGGCACCCAGAAACATCTCCAGAGTGGCCCAGCTATGTAAGGTACCATGGGAACAGTGTATGGTGGGGAGGCAACAGTGTCACAGGGGTGACAAATGGCCATGCCTGCTCATCTGGTACTGTCAGCACACAAGTTGTCCCCTGTGGCTCCCTCTAGCCTTTGGCGTTCCTGTCCTAGGGCTCCCATCTTGCTTTTAGGGGAGACAACACGCTCCTGTCTTGCTGGGATGTTAGAGATAAATGAGCGTTGCCGTGACCAGCGGCAAATATATCTCCAGGGCATCCCCCAGTTATCCTCCTAAGGTGCCATACAGAGGGTTCTTTGTGTTGTTCTCTACCAAACCCTGACTCCCTGCTTCCTTTCCACGCCAGGAAGACAAAGGTGGAACCAGTTCTCTCTCTGCTTCCAAGTGGACCACCTTCCTGAAGGCCAGCTTGATTTGTGTCGACCCGGCCACCAAGGGCAACTTCAACTGGCTGCAGGATGTCTTCTTTGTCCCTGCAAGTAACTGGAGGAACTCCAAAGTCTATGGACTCTTCACAAACACCTGGTAAGGGTCTTTGCGAAATGGGGGATGGCTGTCCCGTGGGCCAAGTCTTTTCCTTCAGCCCTTTGTTCTCTCTGGCAGGAACATGGGTGGAAAACAGCCAGAATGGACATGGGCAGCAAAGGTGCGACACGCAGCTGTGCCCCAGCCATGCCCAAGGCAATGGCCACTTTCTCCCTGACCCTCTCTTTGTCTTGTTGCCCACAGGGGAAGCTCTGCTGTTTGTGTCTATTCTTTTGGGGACATTGACAATGTGTTTCGGACATCCAAGCTCAAAGGCTATAATGGTCCCAACCCAGAGATCAAGCCTGGGCAGGTGAGTGAATGATGAAAGACACCCACATTAAGCAGAGAGGCCTCCTAAGGTCTGGGGAGCTGGTCCCTGCTCTGCTGCTGTCAGAGGAGCTGGGGCAGGTGAGGGTCCCAGCCAGCCAACTGGGAGCTGGGTGCTGGTCTCAGGCAGGTTGCAGCCACTGTGGGAAGGATCTGACCTTTGTTAGTGGAAACACGAGGAGGCTGGACAAAGTCCAACACCTTCTTGGAAATAAAGGGGAGTGAGGCTCTTATGTATTTGACAAACAGTTCCGAGCTCTTGTTTGAAGTTGAAGGACAAAGCCTCGCATTGTGATTGCTAATACAGAATTTTTTGTCTGCACCAATCTGTGGCCCGACCCAACAATTCATGGTGCACAACTGACCTGGCAGCAAACAGCAGCATGGGGAGAGGCTGTTCTAGGCTGGTGGGGGATGGCAGGGTCTGAATCTTCTAAAGTGAGACTTTTGCAGTAGGAGAAACGCTGTTAGGCTGCCAGGTGTGTAGATAAGGTGTTTGCTATGTGTTTTCCAGCCTGCTCTATGATCCTGTGTCCCTGCATGTCATTGCTTTCCTGCCCTCAAGGGTCACCCCCAGGGATCTGCCTTCCTCTGACACCACTGACACAGTGCCTTTTGTTCCCTCTCGGTGCAGTGTGTTCCCTCTGGACAGCACACCCCAAGTGAGACCTTCAAGATAGCCGACAGCCACCCAGAGGTAGAGGACCGGGTGGAACCCCTGGCTCCCACCAGGAGCCCCTTATTCCACAACAAGCACCGCTACCAGAAGATTGGGGTGCACGAGGTCTCTGCAAGTGATGGACACCAGTACACCGTGCTTTATCTGGCAACAGGTACTGGGAACCTTTGGGTCCCCGGGCTGCTTTCCCCTCAGTGAGAAAGTGAGACCCCAGAGCTACATTGCTGTCAGCTTGACGTCTGTTTGTCAAGCAGAAGAGGGCTGCCCAAGTCCCAGTAGAGCTAAATGCATCCAGAAGGCTGAAAGCAGAATGCCAGCTCATGGGATTTATGCTGTTGGGCTGCTTCACCCTATAGAAGGTCTCAGACTGTGTGTTTTTAGGGCAGAGGAGGGGTAGCAAGGCCCTGCCCAGCTGATCACAGCCACTGGTGCTCCCTGTAGTGCCAGGCCAAGCCTGAGGCTTTGCTGCAGGCAAACGGGTCAGCAGAGCAAAAGTCCTGTCCTCCATGTGAAGTTGGAGGGCTCAGTCAGGACTGCCTGGTTTCTCATGTGCTGTAACTACTCACTGCCTCTGCCTAGATGTTCGGAGGGTTTTCCCTAGCCCAGTGCTCTCTTTCATGCCTTGCTGCCCAGGCTCACCCCTGAGAGCTGTGCTCATCCTTTTTTTTGCATCTGTGTTGTGCTGCAGCTTGTTTACTGGCATGAAAAAATGCAGACAAGTCTTGGTGACCTGGGTTGGAGCCCATGCATGCTCTTACTGTTGTTATCTTGCTGAAAGCTTTAGCTAAATGCAGCTAACGCCTTCCAAATCCTGCAAGGAAGTTTGCTCCATGCTGCAGGGCTTGGCAGGGCAGCTTCCCACCCGTGCTGTGGTGAGCGTGGAGACACTTGGGGTGAGATGAGGGGTGATCCTGTTCCCTGCCTGACCATTCTTGGGGGCCCTGCCTCACCTCCCCTGGCTGCACTGGGAAAGGGAGAGGCTACTTGGAAAGGGAAGCTATGAGCCAACTAAATGAGAGTACATGGTGAGATTCCTGATCCCTTTTGCACCGGGATGAGAATTGCCACATCTCTGCCAAGTTGCTTGTTTTCTTAAATTTCTGAAGTCATTTCATGGAGGAGGGAGTCAGTTTACTTAAAAAGCCAGAAAGGTAGAAGTCCAAATTTCAGCCCCAGGCAGTGGGGATAAGGCACAACAGAGCAGCGTTGAGTTCAAGAGCTGCTGGTTTTTCTTGCCTAAATGAACTGGTGCAGCTGAACAAAGAGGGCTTGCCCAGGCCCCGAGGGGAAATCGGTTCCTCATGGCTCTTGGCTGGAGGGGTGACAGTGCTCTGCTCTGGGAAGCACTGTTGTTTGAAGGGTGATTTCCTAAGAAAATCATTCTGAGAAAGGTTCCAGTCTCCTCTGGGTGGCTGGTTTCAGGGCCACAGTCATATCTGGCTCTGCGGAGTGGGTACCGTGTGCCGCAGCAAGGGCTGGACTCACAGAGCTGGTTCCATGCCTGGTTTCCCCACTTCTGGCTCTAGTCCGTCTGCTTTGCCTTCATCAGGGCTCTCCTGTCTTGCTTTCCAGACAAAGGATCCATCCACAAGGTTGTGGAGCTGCCAGGAGGAGTGCATAACATCATGGAGCTCCAGGTCTTCTCAAAGAGGGACCCGATCCAGTCCATGATCCTGGACCATGAGAGGGTAGGTCTGCTCCATCGAAAAGAAACTGGTGGTCGGAGCTGTAGTTGTAAAAGCAAGCAGGAGGCAGGGACAGGCAGTTTAACACCAGCTCCTAGATATGAAGTAGCCTCTGTATGGGTTTGTAGGGGAGGTGGTCCTTGCAGCTGGGCTGATGCCCCCGGAGCTGGATAACTGTGCAGACCAGCGGGCAGAGAGATCTTTCCTGGAGGCGAGGGAAGAACGAAGCTGTTTGCTGCCTGGGTCAAATCCCAGCACAGAGTTCTGCTTCCCCTGCAGATTGCCTCTCCTTTTCTGGCCTTGCTGGCGGATGAGCTGTCAGACAATGCTGGTGCTCCATCCCGGAGGTGAAAACATTGCTGGCACCGATGGAGCAAACTTATTTATACCTAGAGCTGGTGGGGGAAGATAGAGAGGAAGCGAGATATGACTGCATTGCCTGGAGAGCTACCAGCCCTGCTGGTGGAATCCAACCCGGCACCGCAGTGACTAAAGCTGCGGGCACGCTAGAGAAGCGCTAGACGCTTGCGAGGCGGCGCTGGGACAGGGTGCTGGGTGCATCAGCCCCTTTGCTTCCCTCCCGCAGGCGATGCTGTACGTGGGCTCAACGAGGAAGGTGGTGGAGATCCCCATGGACATGTGCGGGGCGTACCGCAACAACTGCGAGAGCTGCCTGCTGGCCAGGGACCCGTACTGCGGCTGGTCCGACGGGCGCTGCCAGTCGGTCTATCGAAACCGGTACGTGGCACCGGCAAGCAAGCCTCTTCTCCGTCAAGTTTGGCTGGATGTGTTAGCATGGGGAAATGCCCACGTCTTCAGCGTTCCCTGTCCTGGCCGCGTGGTTTTGAGACCGTCTTCCCATCGTGGCCAGGCAGTGCTCAGTGCTGTTCACAGCAGCTGCGCTTCTGCTGGGGTCTGTCTCTCCTGCAGCACCCCTGTTCTGGTAGAGGGGGAAATAAATTGATGGGTTTCACACAGCCTGAGCACCCAGACCCCCCTTTTCCCCTTAGAATTGAGCAGGTACCGGTCCGTTACGCTCGCCCTCGTGGATGAAAATTAAGGCCTACTGACTGTGATGCTGTTTAAAGTGGTTGATTGTGGCGAGCTGCTGTGTCTCATATTTGTCATCCATCAACCTCTTAAGTGCCTGGGGGGTGTTCTTCCCTACCCCGCTAATAGTGGGTGTTTAAACTTTCTGATCCACCCCAATCTCTATGGGCAGTTCCTTCCGTAGCTCCAAAGTGCTGCTTCCCCGCTGGTACCGCCTTGCTAATGCTTGTTCCCATCTGCCAGGGCTGTGCTTCAGAACCTGAACCTGGAGCCGTGGCGAGGAAAGTGCCAAAGGGGTGAAGTTAAGGAAGGTAGGTGAAGGGTTTGAGCCCTGTGATGCAGGGTGGCTGATTCTCTGGTGTTTGCACAGACAGGGAGAGCTGTTGCCACTCAGTTCTGGTGAACTCATTATGACTGTGCTGTGACCGAGACACCACACGTATCTTGGCTCAGAGTCAACTGCTACGCAGTGTATTTCCGAAGTAAATATAAGGCATGGACTGAATATTTGTCATGCCTTTTGCTATGCAATACCATGATCGATTCTCATGGCACGTTGCTGCCTCAGGTAGCCGCAGATGTCCCGTAGATAGGAATGATCTAAGTGACCCTGCCCAGCCTGCGCTGTGCGGAGCAAACAGACACAAGGAAATGTCTTGCCTCCTGCCCTCAGACACACGGTCTGGCTGCTGTGCAAACACACTCAGCTCACAAACGGGCCTTCGTGTCCAAAGAGCTGGCAGCACATCGGGAAACCTCTCCTGTGCTGTAAACAATCTTGCTTGGCCTCATTTCCCATCTTTGGTAAAGCTGTGGTAGTACGAGGTCTTCTGAGCTGGCCGAGGAGGTTCCAGCTGTTTGCTGGTATCCAGGGAGAAGAGTCCCATGGACTTCACCAGGTGTGGCTCGGTGCTTTGCCATTATCATCAAACGTGCAGCGTGTCCCCATCAACCCACCTGTTCTTCCCTCTGGGTTTGTGGAGCAGCGTGTGGTTCCTGGGCGCTCCTGTCTCATCCCACCCTTCCCAACCTCTTCCAGCAGACACCTACCAGAACGTCACCGTCGTCCCCGTCGTCCCTTTCTCTCGCTACTACCTCAACTGTCCCGTGGAGTCCCACTACGCCACCTACAACTGGTACCACAACAACACCCTCATCAAGACCTGCAACAACACCCACCCGCAGCCGGACTGCTTCTACTTCATCCAGAACGTGAGCCACGCTCACTACGGCCACTACATCTGCGTCTCGGAGGAGGATGGCTTCAGGCAGGCTCTCGTGAAGGAGCACCTGGTGAACCAGCTCAGGTTCATGTCACAGAAGGGCCAGGCCACCATGACGTTTGCCTCCTGGCTGCAGCTGCTGCTCATGGTGGTGTTGGTGGAACTCTTCCACTGAGCGCGACGCGGCCGCGTGCCCACCTTCCCGGCTGCTGCCGCTCTTCCTGCACTTAACGTGAGGCGAGACCCTTGCTCTCAGTTGCTCCTTGGGCACTAACCTTTGACTGTCCCCAGCGGGGTGCCGGCTCTGTGGGCAGCAACTCTTCCATCTTTGGCCTCGGTGAAAGAGTCGGCGTGAGGAAGAGGCAGCTACGGGGCCAGATGGAGCAGAGCTTGAGGCCGGGGGTGTCCTATCACACGGGGGACGTTTGCTGTACCCACAGGTGCGGAAGGACTTCAGCCTGTCCCCAGGCACACGCTGGTAGCTCCATTCCAGTGGTCCTGAGCACGCACCAGGTGCAGACTTTGTTCAGGGGACTATGCAGATGTGCATGCACTGATCCTCAGGGCGCGACGGCTCCTCTTTTTGGGAACGTGCATGTGATGAAGAGGAGGAGCCAGCCCTTGGCCTTTCAAACCGGTTGGCCTGTGCTTCTCTCCAGGGTGTTAGTGGCTAAGAACCGGCCGAGGTGGCGAGCAGCTGGGACGTTCCCAGCGTCACCTGTGGGTCCCGTTCTGCTCTGGAAGGGTTTTGTTGTTTGTTCAGAGGGCTGTGACGTGGGAGGGCGACCGGGAGCTAGCACTGGCAACCTGCAGGGAAGGGCAGGCACTAAGTTAGCGTTTTGCATGGAACAGACTTGGAGGATGACTTAGCTATAGATTCGGGGTGTGGGGGAGGACAGACCAAAGGGCCCTAAGATTTCCTAGAGACTGGCAGGAGAGGTGGAAGCCCCAGGAGGCCCTGGGGAGACGTTAAACGCACAAATCCGCGCAGGCAGCTAGGGGCATCGCTCTGCGGGCAGCCCTGCTCCCAGTGCCCCTTTCCCCATGGGGAGGGACTGGGCTTCCTCAGGGAAAGAGGAGCCAGGCTGTGGGTCTCGGCTCGGCAGCCACTTCCACCCCAGGAGCCGCATGAGGAGACAGGGGAGGGTCGGCACCCCCCGCCCCGGGCTCTGAGGCCTCCAGGCAAGATTAAACTGTGAAATACGGGATGCCGTCCCTGTGCCTAAGTGCAAAGGGCCATCCCACACCTTGTCCGAGCCCTCCCCTGCCCTCTTGACTGCTGGAACCCCCCCAGCCTGGGGGGCAGAGTGCTGGGCAGGCTGTGCCGCCGGCCGAGCCCCGGGGCCTGTGGGCAAAGTAGTGGGGGGTGCATAGGCAGAGCAGAGCTTCCTACTGCACTACGTTCCTACACAAACCCCCAGAGCCTAGCATAGAGCTTCTTACATCTCTTCTCAAAGCACTTTAACTTTGTCAACTAACAAATACCTATTTATTATCAACGAGCGATTGCTGCACTTGTCTAATTTTCTAGTATAGATAGCAGGCTCAGAGTAGAGGAAGGAGGGAAGTAAAACTCAAAACAGCTACCAAAAAAAATAAAAAAAAAACACCGTTCCGAGCTGTGACCAAAGTGAGAACGCGATCGTTGGAATAAAGAGTGGACAAGAGCACGTGGGCACCATGCTTCTTACTGGGTGGCGGGGCTGCTGGGCTCCCTCTCGTCCACATTTCTCCACTCTTCGTGTATCTTGAGCAGTCAACGTTGGGGGAAACCAGAGCAGGATGTGGGCTCCGGGCTCCCCGCGGGGGCTGTGCTGATAAAAATAAAGCTGCCAGGTGCCCGTGGGCGCCGAGCTGCTGCGGCTGGAAGCTCCAGCCTTGACGTCAGGAGCGGCTTTTCCCAAGCAGAACGTCACAGGACCCTTCTGCTGGAGCTTCAGGAGGGATGGGGTTGGGCCTTCGTTTTAGAGTTTCAGGGTTTTTCCACGTGGTCCTCGCCCTTGGGCTCCTTCCTGGAGGTTAGGGATGGGAAATATCTGGGAGTTATCATTGCTGGGGTGACGGCTCGCTATGGAAGGCTCCCCTGCCCTATTTCTTCGTTTTCTCTCCTTCTGGGGTTTGGCAGCAGACGTCCTGGCAGCGCCATATGTGAAGGCAGCACCCTGATGCAGGGAAGGAGAAGCGAGCCCGAGCTAAAAGGAGAAGTGTGAAGGCAGAAAGCAGGCGGGGATGGCCGAGAGAAGCGGGAAAGCGGAGCTGCAACACCGCCCTGCGAGTTTCACGTTCTCAGCCTTTCCCCGTGCCCACGGAGCAATGGGACAAAAGAGGGAGGAAAAAAAAAAAAAAAAGAAACCCAAACAAAAAAACCGCTAGATTTTCTAAACGTAGAAAAAAAGCGTTGAGTTTTTCCCTTCCTAGCTGTGCTTTCCACCCCCCCCCCCCCCAACCGCGGGTTGTTTCCTCCGCGTCCGATGAGCAGAAAGCTGCGGGCTTGCAGAGAAAGCACGTGGGGAAAGCGGCCCCCGGGGCCACGCAGAGAAAACGCGGCGGGGGAAAGCGTGAAACCGAGGGCTCAGCACCTCGCCCCGACAACGGCACATTGTTCCCCTGGGTTATTTCGGGGAGGTTTAGTTGAAGGTGGGGGGGGGGTTGCAGGAAAGCCGGGTGCTGAGTCTCGCTGCTGGCTTCCTGCCGTGCTATCCGAGGGTGGATGGATGCAAAGAGGAGCGCTGCCGCTCCGGGACGAAAGCTTGTGGGGTTTTCTCCCGTGCAGCTCCTGCAAGGCTGCAGGATGGGGCTGGCGCCTGCTGCCGCCGTTGTTTGTGCTGTTTGACCTTGGGTGCAGCCTTGGGGCTGCTCTGCACGCAGGGCTCGCTGCACACAATAGACCCAGGAAATCCTGCAAAGGTGAGGTTTTGTGAGAAACCCTGCGAAACCGGGCTCTGGCTGCGTGCCCTGTGTGTGTGTGCGTGCAGCCAGTGACATGCACAGAGCCAGAGGGATGCTCTGCATGCCTCTGGGGACCACGTGCCACCTGCACCCACAGCAGCCCTTTGGGTACCACCCGCACCTGCAGCATCCCTTGGGGTACCAGGGATGCCACCTGCACCTGCAGCATCCCTTTGGGTACCACCTGCACCTAAAGCATCCCTTCGGGTACCAGATGCCACCTGCACCCACAGCAGTCCTTTGGGTACCACCTCTACCTACAACATCCCTTTGGGACCAGGGATGCCACCTGCATCCACAGCATCCCTATGGGTACCACCTGCACCCAAAACATCCTTTTGGATATCAGGGATACCACCTGCACCTGCAGCATCCCTTTGTGTTCCACCTGCACCCACAGTATCCCTTTGGGTACCAGAGATGCCACCTGCACCCACAGCATCCTTTTGGGTACCACCTTCACCTACAGCATCCCTTTGGGTACCAGATGCCACCTGCACCTGCAGCATCCCTTTGGGTACCACCTTCACCTACAGCATCCTTTTGGGTATTAGGGATACCACCTGCACCTGCAGCATCCCTTTGGGTAACAGGGATAC
>NC_034417.1:1781359-1810764 GCF_002078875.1 Numida meleagris
ACCTGCACCTGCAGCATCCCTTTGGGTAACAGGGATACCACCTGCACCTGCAGCATCCCTTTGGGTACCACCTGCACCTAGAGCATCCCTTTGGGTACCAGATGCCACCTGCACCCATAGCATCCCTTTGGGTACCACCTGCACCCACAGCATCCCTTTGAGTATTAGGGATACTACCTGCACCTGCAGCATCCCTTTGGGTACCACCTTCACCTACAGCATCCTTTTGTGTATCAGGGATACCACCTGCACCTGCAGCATCCCTTTGGGTACCACGGTTGCCACCTGCACCCGTAGCGTGCCATTGCATACCACCTGCACCTACAGCATCCCTTTGCATACCAGGGTTGCCACCTGTACCCACAGCATCCTTTTGGGTACCACCTTCACCTACAGCATCCTTTTGGGTATTAGGGATGCCACCTGCACCTGCAGCATCCCTTTGGGTATCACCTGCACCTGCAGCATCCTTTTGGGTACCAGAGAAACCACGTGTGCCTACAAGAAGCAAAAAGTCCACCAGAAAACACTGCTCCCATTGACTTCAAGTCCAGGTATGAGATACAGGTTTGGCGTAGGGCAGCAATTTGGCCTCCCCTGTGATAAATCACAGTGCTCCCAGCGCTGGGCGCTCCAGATCCCTGGGCGACGATGGGGGTTTCCATGCAGCTGGGTTCTGTGGGCTGTGTGGGGGCATGGGTTTCACTCCCAGGTCGGGGTTTTCCCAGCATCTGCCACTCCATAATGTGTGATTTCGGGGCGAAGCGTGGTGGGGTGGTCCTTAGTCATCCTTGCTCATCGGGGGACAGAGTGAAGAAAGACTCGTGGGTGGAAACTGACAGTATAATGCCCACGTCAAGCTGGAAGAATCCTACATAAGCATCATGGGGAAGAACCCCTTTGGCAGAGGGGTCCTGCTTGTCATCATCAATATCACAGGAAAACACGGTCACAGCCCAGCCCCCTTAGGGGAAGCACCTCTCTGCTCCATTTCCAGCCCCCTATTTGTCACAAAGACCCCAAGCCGCTGCGTTTCCCACACCCAGGTGCCATACGAAACAGGAACCGATCGCCCAAACGCCCCCAAAGGGCCATTTTTTGGAGGGCCCATAGGGACCCGACGACCCGTGTCGGGGAGGGGGACGGGTCGCTGTGTTGGTGGCAGTGGATGGGACAGGCGCGCCCCCCGGTGCCCAGCGCTGGGCTCAGCGGTTTTGCTCCTGAAGCGGAAGAAATAGGGCCTGAATAAAACGAAAATCCTAAAATATCCGCCAAGTCCCCACTTCGGGAGCTCAGCAAATCCCCATCGGGCGGCTGCTCCCAGCCCTGCGTCACCCCAGGGACATCTCGGGGCCACCCCAGGGCCACCTCTGCGGGCTGTGCCCTCCGAGGCTGAGCTGTTGGGGGGGGGACCAGCAGCACCGCAAGCACTTTTATCATTTATTTTGGAGGACAAGCAAAACACTGCGAAGCTGGGGACGCTCATTTTTATGTTGGAATGGCTTTTATTGGGGTTGCGCGGGCCGCCAACCGACGGTCCCGCATCAGCACGGGGCAGGAGCACGCTCCCCAAGCGCTGTCCCCCAAAGCAAGGCCACCCCGTCCCCCCCATCCCAAACCTTTTTGGGGCATTTCGCCAGCACTCGGCCCCGTGACGTGCAGGAGGCGGGAGATTGCTCCTCGCCTTGAGCCCAGGATTCAGGGATAAGAGCGAGGTCGCCCCGGCCGTGTGCTCGACCCGCTCCCATGCTCTCCCGGGCTGCACCCATAGCGGGCAGCTTTCAGGCATGCCGCTGTGCTGGGGGGATCCCAGCCCTCACTGGGGTCCACTGCCCGTTGCCCGGCCCCCCAGGAGCTCGGCCCTTTGACCAGGTGCCGGGTGAATGGCGAGCGGGCTGGCTCAACCTGTACCGCTTCTGGCAGGAGGGAGGCTTCCACAACGTGCACAACATCATGGCCAGCAAGTTCCAGCGCTTCGGGCCCATCTACAGGTGAGGGTGCTGGGGGAGAAGGGAGCTAAGGGGATGCCGAGCTGCCTCGGTGCCGTGGGGATGGGCAGGAGTAGGGTCCCCTCCGAGCTCACCATGGGGTTGTGAGTGGGAGCAAACTGGAGATCTTGGGGAGGAGGAGGTGCCCTGAAGTTTGGCGTCTGGGGAAAGGTGGGATATGTGTAATTGCATTGCTTTAGGCTGAAACCCTATTGTCTTTTGAACCCCTAACGGTGGCAGGGAGAAGCTGGGTGTCTACGAGAGCGTGAATATCATCAGCCCCCGCGATGCGGCCACGCTCTTCAGGTCGGAGGGGATGCTGCCCGAACGCTTCAGCGTGCCCCCGTGGGTGGCGTACCGAGACTACCGCAACAAGCCCTACGGCGTGCTCCTCAAGTGAGCAGGAACCCCAGAACGAGAGCACCACCACCACCCACATTGTCCCTAGCAGGAAGCCCAAAAGGGGGACCCCAGTGCTCCACCGCCACCCTCGCTGCCCCCAGTGTGAACCCCAAAGACGAGACTTCAGGGCTCCTTCTCCACCCACATTGTCCCCAGTGGGAACCTCAACGATGAGACCCCAGGATTCCACCATCACCCGCATTGTCCCCAGTGGGAACCCCAAAACCAAGACCCCATGGCCCTATAACCACCTGCACTGGGGGAGGTGGGAAGCCACAGCACAAGCAGGGCAATGGGGTTGTGGGATGGGGATAGCACCCTGGGGGACACTTCTGACCCTTGCCTGCGTCCCGCAGGACGGGGGAGGCCTGGCGCTCGGACCGCCTGACCCTGAACAAGGAGGTGCTGTCGCCGCAGGTGGTGGACAGCTTCGTGCCCCTGCTGAACCAGGTGAGTGAGGACTTTGTGCGGCGGGCACGGGTGCAGGTCCAGAAGAGCGGCCGGGAGCGCTGGACGGCCGACTTCAGCCACGAGCTCTTCCGCTTTGCCCTGGAGTGTGAGTTTGCTTTCCCCAAATCCCCCAAATACATCTGGGATGGGTGGCGTGCTGCCTTTCCCCTGGCCACATCCTTAGAGACCCTTCTCCCCCTGAAGATTTGAGGTCTTCAGGGATGTCCCCTCCCCACACAAGTAGGGAGCAACTCAACATCTGATGATAGAGCAGCATTTTATGGCCAACCCTACTCGACCATGATTCCAAAATCCCCCACGAGCCCTGGAGCTGGCCATAGCAGAGGGCCAACACAGTGGGGATCCCGTAGGCTGGGTCCCCTGATGGGTGCCATGTTGCAGCTGTGTGCCACGTGCTGTACGGGGAGCGCCTGGGGCTGCTGCAGGACTTTGTGGACCCAGAGGCACAGCGGTTCATCGATGCCGTCACCCTCATGTTCCACACCACCTCGCCCATGCTCTATGTGCCGCCCGCCCTGCTCCGCCACCTCAACGCCAAGACGTGGCGCGACCACGTGCACGCCTGGGATGCCATCTTCACACAGGGTGAGTGCTCTTCCCCCATGTTCCTCATGGGTTGTCCGCTGGGAATGGGAGCCCTAAGAGCTCATCCTCATCTCACCAGCACTGAAACCTTATCCCGGGTCCAGCTGCCCATCTCGGGGTCGGCGAGGCCACTGTAGGGCTACAAAAGCTAGGATGGCTTTGGATAGGCCATCTGGAGCTTGTAGGGTGGAGTGGTGGGGAGCCATGCAGGAGCGTGAACCACAGTGACCATCACATCAAGAGGAGCAGCAGGGTCAGGGAGGTGGTGGCACCTGGGACAACCCACCTTCGGGGGGACAGGGATGGGGGACAGCTGGTTTGGGGGACAGCTGCGCCCCACCTGCCCTGTCCACCCAGACAGTTTTCAGTCCCAGTCTAAAGTATGGGCAACTCTACTGGAAAAGCCACCAACATGTGGCAGCAATGCGCTAAGCTGCCGTTCATTTGTCACCCTCACGGTGGCACTAAGACTTGGCAGATCAGATTAACGATGGGACTTGGGGATCTCAGGGAATAGTTGGTGATCTTAAAGATCTTCGCCAACCTGTATGGAAAGCCCTTTCCAACCCAGATGATTCTATGATTCTGTGACTCCATGGAACCACTCCAGCCCGAAAGCCCTGCCATCTCAGGCAGCATGCAGGCACTCAGCACCATGCCCCTATACCTCCTCAGCTGACAAATGCATCCAAAATGTTTACCGGGACATCCGGCTGCAGCGCAAGAACACCGAGGAGCACGCGGGCATCCTCTTCAGCCTCCTCATGCAGGACAAGCTGCCCCTGGATGACATCAAGGCCAGCGTCACCGAGATGATGGCAGGCGGGGTGGACACGGTCAGCAGTGGGCAGGGTGTGGGCGGTGAGAATGGGACGGTGCGTGGTGCTGAGCCCAGCTCTGCCCTGCTGCAGACCTCCATGACGCTGCAGTGGGCCATGCTGGAGCTGGCGCGGTCCCCAGGCATCCAGGAGCGGCTGCGGGCGGAGGTGCTGGCGGCCAAGCGGGAGGCACAGGGGGACAGGGTGAAGATGCTGAAGAGCATCCGACTGCTCAAAGCCACCATCAAGGAGACGCTCAGGTAGGCAGGAGGCAGCGGGGAATGGGAAAGCACCCAGCTCCTCCTTCTCCCCGATTTTCTGTGTCAGCACGGGAAGCCGGTGGGATGGGCATCCCACGTGACAGTGGGAGGCAGGTGTCCCACAACCAGGTGACCCCATCCGACCCGCAGGCTGCACCCGGTGGCGGTGACGCTGCAGAGGTACACCACACAGGAGGTCATCCTGCAGGACTACCGCATCCCCCCCAAGGTGAACCATGGGCTATGGGGTGAGACGGGAAACCGGGCCTTTCCTCATCCCCTTCTGCTTTGCGCTGGGCTTTGAGCAGAGCTGGCAGCCAGATGTGGGGCAGTGGTGGGTGACGGTGGGGTGGATGTGGGCTCAAAACCCTAGGGTTGATCCTTCTCCCCCAGACACTGGTACAGGTTGGACTGTACGCCATGGGCCGAGACCCCGAGGTCTTCCCCAAGCCGGAGCAGTTCAACCCTGAGCGCTGGCTGGTGACGAGCTCCAAGAACTTCAAGGGGCTGAGCTTCGGATTTGGGCCACGGCAGTGCCTGGGTCGCCGCATCGCCGAGCTGGAGATGCAGCTCTTCCTCATGCACGTGAGCACTGGGTTTTGGAGTGGGGCGGGTCATGGAATTCATGGGTTAGAAAAGACTTTCCATCTGGGTAGGAGAAGACCTTCAAGATCACCAAGATTCCCCAAGATCACCAAGCCCAACCATTAACTTGACTTTCCCATCACTAAACTGCATCCCTAATTGCCACAGCCGTCTTCCTTAGTGCCCCAGTCACAACCCTTAGTGCCACAGCCATGTCTCTAAATGCCACATTCGTGGCCCTAAATGCCACATCCGTGTCCCTTACTTTCATGCTGGAAGGGACTTGGGGAGGATGCTCTGGGCATCTCCATCCCCACCGTCCCCCTCTTGCTCTTCCTTCCTCCCAACCCAGATTCTGGAGAACTTCAAGATTGAAACCAAGCGGGCCGTGGAAGTTGGGACCAAGTTCGACCTCATCCTCGTCCCTGACAAACCCATCTACCTGACGCTCCGGCCCCTCCTGAGCCAGGAGTGACACCGGGTGTCCCCAGCCCATCCCAGCTTGGGGACACCTCCATCAGCTCAGTACATTCAGCCTTGGCTCCAGCCCTGCTTACGCGATGGGGGAGATGGCTGTCCCCTTCCCATTTTGCTTCGCCTTTGATTTGCTCTGTAATTTCTGCACCAAAAGCAGCGGATCCTTGTTGCGAGCATGAATTTCTGGGTGTCTCTGGGTGTCTCTGGCATCCTGCCCCAGGAAGACCCCCTAGGGAAGTGGGTCCAGGGTCCGGGGTCTCCTGGGGGGGAAGGTGGGGTCCGGGGCCCATTTCTGGTGGGAGATATGAACACTTCTCAGGGGTCTGCAGACCCACTCTGTGGTTCTCTTTCCCCATGACTTCTGTGGAATTTGAGGTAAACTCTGCAAAATGTGGGGGTGGGACCTCCCCCCAACAGCTGCCATCCCCACTGCAGAGTGTCACCATCCCCGCAGGATGCTCACCAAGGTGGTGGCACGCAGAAAGCGTGGGGCTGAGCCCCCAAAGCCATGGTCCTGCTCCAGCAGCCTAGTGCCCAGCTCCTGCTTCTCTCGTGCCCATCTCCTTGCTGCCTCCTCCAGCTGCGAGGGACCACAATTAGGCTGCTCCAGGGGGTGCCCCTGAGCCTCCCCAAATCTGGGGGTGCTGGTGATGCCCACCTGCCTCTCCATCGCTCGCCCACGGGCTTGTGCCTCCTCTAGCTTGGCCAGCAGGGACAGCTTCTCTGTGCCACTGAAGGTGTCCTGCGGGGGCCGCGGTGTTCTGGGGGGCGATGGGGGGCGCGGGGGCCTCGCCAGCTCCTCCCGCAGCCGGCGGTTCTCAGCCAGCAGCAGGGCGTGCAGCTCCCCAGCTGGGGCTTCTCCTGCAGGATGGAAATTTGGGGTCACAGGGGATGCGGTGTCCTCCATCCCCTCTGCACGGACTCCGGTCCCTGTGGTTCCAATGGGGTGGAAGCACCAGCAGGGACAGATGCCCACCCACTGGTTTCTCAGCATTCCTGGAGAGCCTCTCCTGCAGCATCCGCTCCATCACCCTGATCACCTGCAGGAAGGAACAGGAGCGTCTCCGAGGGGTGGGGACAGCTTGCGGTGGTGGCACTCACAGAAGGGTGGGAAGGGACTACAGGTCCCACTGGCTGCCAGTGCTTGGAGCACCCATCTGCATCCCCAGCCCACCATGACTCACCTTCTCCTGCTGCCTCACCATCTCCTCCAGGCCCTTTGTCCTGGCTGCCTCCTGCCGGCACCGTCGCAGGGCAGCTTGCTGCTGCCGGTGGACTCGCTGAAGCAGCACCAGCTCCTTCTCCTGGTCGTTCTTCTGCAGAAAGGAAAGGGAAAACCCCCAGGGACAGTGTGGGGGGCTAGATAGCCTCTTGGGAGGGGTCATAGAGGTCCTGCTGGATGGCCTCAGGCTGCCACCTCCTTCCCTCCCCGTCCCCATCCCAGTACCCGGATCAGCTCATTCTGCAGCCGCTGCACACGGTCCCTCAGCTGCCGCATCTCCGCTGTGCTGGACACCAGTTCTCCCTTCAGGGTGGCTGCAAGAGCCCATGCCACATCCTCAGCGCACAGGGGACAGCACAGTCCCCTCCACTGTGCCAAGGAGAGGAGTCTCCAGCTGTCTGCCCATCCCCACCACGCACCCAGCCGGTCCAGGACCTCTTCCCTGGTCATGACATCGACGTCCCCATCAGCGAGCAGAGCACGGCCCGGCTCCTGTCGCCCAGCCAGGCTGTGCCGCAGGTGTCCATTCTCCACCTCCAGGCTGGTGACGCGCTGCTGCAGGGACACAAGGTCACCAGCCATACGTCTCAGGGCCAGGCGGTACCTGCTCACCTCCTGTCGGCACAGAGCACATGGATGGCACTCTGCCACCAGTGCAGGCTATTGAACATCCAGATTTTCCCCTATTGCAACCTCTCTTCACAATCCATCCATCCATCCATCCATCCATCCATCCATCCATCCATCCATCCATCCATTTATCCATTGTTCCATCTTTCTCTTATCTGTCCATCCATCCCTTCATCTATCCACTCTTTCCCTTCTTCCCCTTCCCCTTCCCCTTCCCCTTCCCCTTCCCTTCCCCTTTCCCACCCACCCACCCAATCATCCATCCATCCATCCATCCATCCATCCATCCATCCATCCATCCATCCATCCATCCATCCATTCACTCACACTTCCCTTCCCCATCCATCCTTTTCCATCCACCCACCCTTCCCCTCTCCCTCTATCCACCCTTCTCTTCCCACCCTTCACTTCCCCTGCTACCCATCCTACACCCAGAAGCCTCCTCCTCCCCACCCACCACCTCTACCTGCACCCCACAACCCCATCAAGTCCTCCTGCAGCCCTTGCCTCACTTCCCTTTCCCTTCTTGTCACCTCTGTGAGGGAAAATCAACCCTCCCACTCCTAAGGGGCGCAGAAGTGCTATAGCTGGACTTAACCTCAAGCTTCCTATTCCCTGCCTGTCATCTTCTGGGAAGGGAGATGTTCCATCAACTATGAGGGAAGCACTATCACTGGGGTATATTTCAATGGACAAATATCACAACATTTCCCCAAGAAGCAGGCACTGGAGGGACAGATCCAGAGCGGGAATTTTCCCTTCCCGTTCCCCCTGCTTGGCCTCTCCCCGTGGCCACGCAGGAGGATGAGGATGAGGATGATGCAGCTGTGGCCGTGGGAGCAAGGGCAGCACATGGCCCCATCCGGGTGGGGGGAGCCTGCCCAAGGTCGGGTTTGTCTGGGTGGACAAACAGCCAGGCACAGCTCCGGGAGGACAGTGTGAAGCTGCTGCATTTGCATGAGCATCCCAATCCTCACCCTGCCTGGCGTTTGCAGCCCCCTGAAATAAAGGGATGGATCTTGGATAGGGGTGGACGCCGAGTTTTCTTTTAGGGGGGAGAACCTCTTTGTCCCGTGCCACTAGTGGGTGCCGAAAGGAAAATAATAGGCAGAGGGGCTGCGTGTTAGGAGGCAGCTGAGCCTCCTGAATCCCTGCCAAAGCTCAGCCTTGAGGATGTCCTTCTGCAGCGGCTGGGGGGGGCCGGCAGCACCAGGCGGCCTTGGGGTGCCAACGTGGCAGGGCCCTGGAGGAGGGACGGTAGCAGCTCTGAGCTGGGACCTATCCCCCCCTCGGGAAGCAGGATCCTGGGGGTGTCACCGCAGCACGCTCACCCGCTCCTGGAGGACATCCTGGGACCTGTGGGCAGAGAGCAGGGGGACACCCGGGGGTGACTCCCAGCTGGGACGGACGTAGGACCCCACATAGCGTGGCTGAGTGCCCCGTACCTCTGCTGCGTCCTGGGCAGGATGCTGAACACGGCGTCAGCAGGCGGCAGGGCCACGGTATCCCGGCGGAGCTGCAAGGAGACATCAGGGCCAGCAGTTTGTGTCGGCCCTGCTGAGCCATGCAGCAAACGGGGGAGCGGCTGCCACCTCGCCCGGGGGCTGTCCCCCCCCCGGGGACCTGTGGGTGCCACCGGAGCGGGCAGCGGAGGTGTGTGCGGTGCTGGTGGCATCTCTGCTGTCGCCACAACACAACGCTGCGCGGCTCTTAGCAACCCAGCCGGGCTCCCTCCTGCGGCAGCCCTGCCCCGATTCAGGGCAAAAATCCCAGAGTTTGTCCCCCAAATCCACCAGGCTGGACTCAATGGCTGTGACACCCCCTGGAGCCACCCACGTCCCCGTCCCCAGCCCCCTCTGCCTTATCTCCCGCTCCCAGCACGCAGGCAATCTGGTGGCGGGTCCCAGGCGGCCCTTTGGTGCTGCCACCTCATTTCCATGCCTTGGATCTCAGCGCGCTCCATTAACTTCTGAGGGCTGCGGCCCGCTCAGATCCGCAGGCAGCGATGCTGGGGAGGGCTGAAGCGGAGCTGAGATGCTGATCACATCCCCAGGTGGAATTTGTGGGATTCTAGGCAGGGAACAGACCCATGCTCTGCTCCCCATATCCCCATAGGGCAGGGGACATCCAGCCAGGGACCTGCGTGCCCCATCTCTGCATCCCCCCGGTGTCGGGGAACAAAGGGGCGGTGTGGGGTCGATGGAGACCCTCAGTGCCTCATCCCGGGCTATGAATTTTTCATCACAGAGCTGTAGGAGGCACGCAATTATCCTCTCCATCAATAATGCACGGGGACCGGAGACCCTTCCCCAACCTCTGAGCATCTCCCTCTACCACCATCCAATTCCCCATTTGTTCACCCCAACGCTTCCAGCTGTCCCAGCAGTGGGGACGGGGAGCAGGAGGAACGAGGCTGCCCGCTCCCTCAGCCCACACTGGGATCATGGGGGGGGGGCAGAGTTAAGGGTATTTGCTCCCCTTTCCCCCTGTACACGCTTCCTACCATGCGCACACCCGGCTCTCCTTCCTGCAGGGGTCTGGGATGAAAGGCTGCGCAGCCACATCTGAAAGCGCGCAGGCTTTGAAACTCCTGCTGATTTTTATTTTATTTTTTTTTCCTCCTTCTTTTCCCCATCATTTACAATCCTCTGAAGCTTTCCCTGCCCGCCGCGCCGTCCCGCACGCCTTTCATCCACCACGACGAGACGCAACACCCCCCCTCCTCCCTCCTACCCCTCTTGGCTTAGGCCAAGTTTTGTGTTCTTTTCCCTCTTTTTATATTTCATATATTTACTTAACAAATCGCTCGGAGATGCTTTGATGCCCCCTGTCTGCTGGCATCCATTCCTCCCTTGGCGCTCACTCTCATCCCTACGCTCCCTGTGGGCTGAGGACGCCTCAACTCATTTCTCTTGTGAGCCCCCCCCCCCCCCCCCCCCCCCCAATAAACACATCCCTGGACAAGCGCTAATCCCGACTCCGCTGTTGTTCCGGCGAGGGGATCAGCGCAGATTTGCTTATCGGAGCAAAATTGCTGCGGCGACTTAGGGAGATTAGAGGGAAAATTCCTCTGTTTTCCCTTCTTTTTGGGGAATGAAAGCTCGTGAAGCTGTCAGGAGGGAATTGCTCCCGTTTGCAGCGCTCGGAGCCTCAGTTTCCCCACGCAGAGGAGCAGCGCTGCACGCAGCTTTTGGAGTGGACGAGGTGGTGAATCTGATTGAACCCAGGCTGAACTCGGGATCTGGGAAGGGGGGGGGCAAGGGATGGGGGGGGGGGGGTTAGCCCAAGTATCGCTATTCAATTTGGGAGTTAATTGGATCAGATCGAAGGCGTTGATCTGAGCTGAGCCCCATTTAGCGGCTGCCTGCTCTGGGCTGATAAGGCTGCGGGCAGCGGTGATCCCACAGCGGGGACCCCAACCCTCCCACCCCACTGCAAACAGCAGAGGGTTCGTTTCCCTCCCCCCCACCCCCGAATCCTGTTGAATCGTACAGCCAGGAGGTGCGCACGGAGCAGCAGTGGATGGAGCTGCCCCACGCTGCAGCTTTAGTGGGGGGGTCCGGAGCACAGGGGGCAGGCGGGGGTCCCATCTATCTTCCTGTTTGCTCACGTATCGACCCCATGTGCTGACACAGCTCTGCGGGGAGCGCCGATCCATCAACACCCGCAGCCCGGAGCAGCTCTCTGGCGTTTGATTTTCTCACCCGGGTCGGAGTCGGTCCGAGCGGGCTGCGGGGCGGGCACTAGGTGGCACTCGGGCTGCGGGGTCGGCAGGGCCAGGGCAGCTCCGGCAGCTGCTGCAGCTTCCTCACTCCTTCCAGCATCCTCACTCCTTGTTGCATCTTCCCCCCTTGCAGCACCCTTGCCTCTGCAGCACCCTCACCTCCTGCGGCAGCCCTTGTCCCTTGCAGCATCCTTGCTTTTGCAGCATCCCCATCCCTTGCAGCATCCTCACCCCTTGCAGCATCCTCCTTGTTGCATCCTCACCCCTTGCAGCACCCTCATTCCCCTGCAACATCCTCACCCCCTTCTGCATCCTCACCCCTTGCTGCATCCTCACTCCTTGCAGAATCCTCACCCCTCCGCAGCATCTTCTTCCTATGCAGCAACTTTGTCCCCCCTTGCAGCATCCTCACCCCCTGCAGGACCCTCATGCCTTGCTGCATCTTCACCCCTTGTAGCACACTTGCCCCTACAGCACCCTCACCTCCTGCAGCAGCCCTTGTCCCTTGCAGCATCCTTCCTCTTGCGGCATCCTCACCCCTTGCTGCATCCTCCTTGTTGCATCCTCACCCCTTGTTGCATCCTCACCCCCCTGCAACACCCTCATTCCTTGCAGCACCCTTGTCCCTTGCAGCACCCTCGTCCCTTGCAGCATCCTCACTCCTTGTTGCATCCTCACCCCTTGCAGCACCCTCACCCCTTGCTACATCCTCATCCTTTGCAGCACCATCATCCTCTTCAGCATCTTTATCCCTTCCAGCATCCTCACTCCTCAGAGCAGCCCCACTCTTTGCAGCCTCCTCACCGCTTGCAACATCTCCCTCCCCTCAGCACCCCGATCTCTTTGGAGCACCCCCACTCCTTGCAGCATCTTCACCTCTCACTGCAGCATCACACCTTCACCTCTCACTGCACCTTCATCCTTGCAGCTCCCTCACCCCCTGCAGCACCCTTCCACCTTGCATCCCCTTCACTCCCATCTCCACGCTGTGAACCCCGAGCGTGCAC
Source organism: Numida meleagris (assembly GCF_002078875.1). NCBI lineage: Eukaryota > Metazoa > Chordata > Aves > Galliformes > Numididae > Numida > Numida meleagris. Next base: position 1,793,529 of record NC_034417.1, read on the forward strand.
CTCCAGCACCTCACTCCCCGCCTAGGCCCTGCGTCGCTTTGCTTTCCCCCTGCCCCGACGTAATTAAGGCATTCTAGGCGAGCCCCCCCCCCCCCCCCAGCAAGTACAAGCGGAAGCCGCTGGGTTTGATCTCGGGGCGCAGCGGTGGGGAAGTGACAGCGCTGTGATCACCGCGGCCGCGCTGTCGGGGCTGTCATGTCGCTGCCACCGCACGCACGCCCCATTAGTAGGGTGTCAGCCCCCATCGGCGGGGCTGTCAGCAGACGGCTGTGAGCCCCCAGCACTTCTCAGCATCCCATCTGCCCCCCCCCCCCCCCACTCCTCCCCTTGTTCCGTGCAGGGCGGGCCGGTGGCAGCCCCCCCCCCCTCTCTGCCTGCCTTTATGGCAGCACCCCGTTATGTTGGGAGGGCAGAGCCGCCCGGGCACGGGAGGGGAGCCATAAAGCTCAGTGGGTCGGAGGGAAAAATAAATAGCTTTTCTTTCTTCTGATTTTACGATTTCTTTTTTTTTTTTTTCTTTATTGCTAATTCTCTTCCTGTTTTTTTTTCAACCTGAATTGCAGCTCTCCCACCCGTGGCAACACCCCCCTCCCTTGCAGTCCTCCATTCTATGCAGCACCCCCACACCTTGCAGTATCCCCCCCTCCATTGCAACACCCTCACGCTTTGCAACCCCCCAACCCATTGCAACACCTCCACCCACTGCAACACCCCCATCCCTTGCAGTCCCCCATTCTATGCAGCCCCCCTACCCATTGCAACACCTCCATCCCTTGCAGCCCCCCGTTCTATGCAGCACCCCCACCCATTGCAGCACCTCCACACCTTTAAGCACCTCCCCCCTTTTCAGTACCCTCATCCATTGCAACACCCCCGCCCTGTGCAGCACCCTTACCCCTTGCAGCACCCCCACCCCTTGCAACATCCTCATCCACTGCAGCACACAATGACACAAGGATCCTTCCGAGCCTTCAAGACCCAGAATTCCTGCAGCAAGACCCCAGTTTCCCACAAGCATCCCTCCAGCCCCAGCACCTTTGCAGGCCTTGCTGCCCCCCTGCCTCCCCCCAGAGCAGAGTGGAGCTGTAAGGACCTGTTGTGGCAAAGCCAGCTGGCTGCGGTATGGGGAGATATTAGCACCACGAGGGCTGGGTTTGAATTCCCCCTGTAGCTCCATTTATCAATACAAAGGGCTGGGAGGAGGAGAGCAGCTGCTTTTTTTCCTCCGCAGCCGAAAAGTAGGAGATGGAGGTGCCTGGGGTCTAAAACCTAATGCAGCGATAATAGGGGAGAATTTGCTAAATGGATTCGGGACGGAGCGAGGAGATGGAAAACGGTGCGGGCACACATTGCCACGGGGGCCATGCTACGGAGCCGGGAGAGCTCTGCTTTTGGGGGGAGCCCGGGGCAGCGGTGCCAGACGCTGCCGGCGGCCCTAATGTGATTTCCCTGCCCTCATTTCCCCTGCCCTGCTCCCGCCAGGCTGGCTGTTATGGACTCGCCGCTAATCCGGTTACGGGGGAAGTCGCCGCTAATGGAGGGAGCGATGGAGCTGTGCGCCTGGCTTTGGGCACGGGGCTGTGCTGCGCGGGGTGTCGAGGCCCATGGGGTGACGCTGAGCACCCTGGGGACCGTGCCCAGCCGACTTGCCCTTCCACCTCCCCGCTGCTCTCCTGGAGGTGAGCAATCGGCCCCCCCATGGATGCGGAGCGCTCCGTGCTCCCCAAAGCTCAAACAGCATCAAAAGCCCCACAAGGGCTGGAATCATGCAAAATGCAACAGTTTAGGGTCCGCCTGCAATTACCGGGGCCGGCGTCCAGCTGCTGCCCGGCCCTCGCTCGCCGCGGAGCGCGTGCTCTTAATTCAATTAGCGCTGCCCCGAACGCTCCCTTGGGGTCGGTGGGCGGCAGGCGACCGATTCCCCTTAACGAAGACGTTGGCTGTTTCTGCACGGCTTTCCCCATCCCATGATGGGGGGTGACGGGCAGGCATCCGTCAAAGCATCGCCCTGGCACGGGGGCGACCCCAAAAACCACAAAGCCATTTATATGCAGGGGCTGACGGCCGCGCTGGCGCTGCGACAAAGCGGTCCGCCAGGCACCGATCCGCTCCCGCTCCTAAATGGCAGCAATTACATAAATTAAGGCTGGTTAAGCAGCCTGTTGAGTTGGCGTCGCCTGGAAAATAACAGCGCTGGATTTTCCTTTTCCTTCCCCGGTTATCTATTTATTTATCTATTTATTTGGGGTTTTTGCTTTCTTTTTTTTTTTTGGTGACGTTCGGACGAGCGCGCCGCAGCGGGGCCGTGCCCGGGGAAGCGCAGCGATCGCCGATGGGGCCGCAAGAAACCAGCGAGGGTGACTAATAAATAGGGGGCGACGAATCCAAAGAGGCGTTCGATAACGAGGGTGACTCATCACAAGAGGTGGTTAATTAACCCCCCCGGGGAGGAAGGTATCTCCACGTGCGCCTCCTCGGGACCGGCTGCGCGCATCCCGCACACGTGTGCCCTGCGTGGCCAAACTCCCGTTCGCCACGCAAGGCAACGCAGCTGGGGTGGGGAAAGGAGGAGGAAGGGGAACCCAGTGCCTCCATTTGTGCAGAGCCGACTTTTCCCCCTTCATTCGACCGACACGCCGCCTTCGGCCCAGCCTTTCATTTCTTTGTCTCGGATCTTTTGTTTCCATGTGTGCTCCGCAAGGGAGGTACGGGGGTGGAGACCCCCCAGCCCCACTGTCCCCCCATAGGGCTGTGTGTATGGCTGGGGTTTATCTAGCTGTGCTCCGTATAAAAAGCCCGGCTGCTCCAGAGCAGCCCACGGCTGCGCTGCTCTCCTTTTTGTTCCCTCACCCAGCTCTTCCCGAGGAGAGGGTGTTGGGGGGGGGGGGGGAAAGGGAGAGAGGATGGTCTCCCAGATCAAAACAATAATCAGCTAAATGAATTCCGCAGCATTTTCCCGCATGACTGCGAGTGATAATTTAGTGCAGCAGCCAGCTGGAAGCAAAAGGATTAATTCTGCACTTAGTGACACCCCTGTGAATAATTCATCAGACGCAGACCCCTTTTTGCTGACCCCCCCAGGGCTGCAGCTCCAAACCCCCCCGGCCAGCAGCAGGGCTCCCCGGGGAGGGGGCAATGAAATCACCAGAAATTAACTTTATGGATATTAGGGTTGGTTGGTTTGGTTGTTGTTTTTTGTAAAGGGGCTTGGGGCCGGCCGCAGCCGTCGGATCGATCACTCGGGGCTGAGGGTGAGCGGGGCTCTCCCCATTTTCCTGTTGCTGACACATCTTCCCCTGGGGGGTGGGTGGGTGGCACAAATGGTGAAGGATGGGGAAATCCGTCACCGCCTTGAACCAACCCACTCTGAATATGGGAAGTTTGGGGGGTTTGCCATGGAAAGGGGCCATCACCGCCCACTGGGTTGCTGTGCCAAGGGGTTCCCCAGCCTGTCCCCACGCTGGTGATACCCAAGGTTTGGGGTGTGCCTGGGGTGCTCGGGGCAGCGTGGGCTCCCTGCAGGGCGTCAGAGCTGATGCTTTGATGCAGGTGGACAGCTTGGCACAGCCCCGCAGCCTGGGGGGAGGAGGAGGAGGAGGTGGAGGAGGAAGGGGCAGCCTATGTCCTCCATGGTGCAGCCTTAAATGTTGGCACAAGCGGGGATGAAGGTAGCCAAGAAGGACGGGCAAAGCACGGCTCAGCTCACCCATAGCCAGCTGGACAAGGAGGGGTTAACCAGACGGGCACACATCCCGCTGCTCTCCCCGACCCCCCTCCCCAAATAAGCGAGGTGTCGGCTGCTGGAGGTGAGCGCATTGTGTGCAGACGCTGATGGGAAGGGACAGGCGCGGTGACACTCAGCGTGGGGCCACCGAGTGCCATCAGCCCGCGCTGGCACCCGTGCTCTTCCCGGCCCTGCATCCTGCACACCCCACACGAGAGCAGGCCGGGGTGAGAAACCAACCATTATTGCAATGAATGAAATGCACCGGCGGGTTTGATGGGAAATCACAGCCTGGCGGGTGTCTTGGCGCTCGGCCGGCCTTCCCTAACTCATATTTTATTTATGGGCTCCCCGAACGTGTCGGCACGGCGTTTCGCTCCTCAGACACAGAAAAACACACGGGATGGGGAGAGCCATGCCTTCCTCAGGTGCTCCCAAACCCGCATCCATCGCTCAAAGCGTCCCATTTCCCTGGCAACGGGGGATCGGGAAGCACGGAGTGAGTTTGTTGGGTCTCAGCTCCGTCTTTGGGGTCTCCCTGCCTTCATCCCCTCCTTGCAGCGGGGTTGACACCGGCGCATCCTGGTGGATGTGACACCCAATGGGTGCCCCATGGCATGGCCCCGCGCCTGCTCCCACGTGTCCCCGCCTTTCCCTTGGCTCTGCCCCCACCGCTCGCTCCACAAGTTGACAAGCGCAAAGCGGAGCTTTTTATCGGAAAAAAAAAAAAAAAAGAAAGAAAAGAAAGGAGCTGATGGAGCTGATGGAAGGCAAAACCGCCCTCTCTTTATGCTGCCATCAAGGCCTTCCCTTCCCCCAGCCTGACGCGAGGCGCCAGCCTTAACTCCTGCTTGGCCGACCCGGGGTGCGTCCCCAAATGGCACTTTCTGATGGGAGTACCATTGGTTGGAACATCTCAGGGAGCCCCTTCGCTCCGGGCAAAGGGGGATAAGAGGATTTGGGATGCTCAGCCCTCACGTCCCACCCGCTGGGCTCTTTGGGATGGGTGAGTGCTGAGCCTGTGCCGTGCACCGAACACCTGACCCTGGTGTGCACAGCCCCTTTTATCCAAAGGGCTATTGCGGGCTCCAGAGGCTAATTATCCACAGTATTGATGATGAAGGGATGGGGAGGGGGCTGCCGGGAAGAGAGGAGATTGAATGTTAACGACTGCTGTCATTAAAGCCAGCAAGTAACAAGGCTGAGCAATAATTACCGCAGCGATCAGGGCTGCAGAGCCGGGTAATGCTTCGTTTGTGCTGCTTCCGCCCTTGTGGCACGTCTTCCACATCAGGGCTGGTTTGGGGTGAATCCTCCTGCTTTGGGCACCTGTCCACAGGAGCTTCCATTGCTCACACCCTGACTTGGCTGGGGACCATGGAGGCTGCGGCATGGTGTCACCAAAAGTGCCACAAATGCCCCACAGGTGGGACACGAGAGTGGGAAAGTGGCTGGTGGTGGTGAGACCTCCCTCTCTTTAATAGGTTTAGTGGCTCCTCGCTGCCCCATTGATGCATGGATGGGTTTAGCGGCCTCTTACTGCCTCATTGGAGCACGAATGGATTTGGCAGCCTCTCACTGCCCCATTGGTGCATGGATGGGTTTGGTGGCCCCTCGCTGCCCCATTGCTGCAAGGGCCATGTACTCCATGCTTCTCCTGCTGCCCACTTTTGGGGCAGCTGTGGTTGGCAAAGCCCACCTGTGGGATGTGGAGCTGAGCTGGGCAGCGTGGGCAGGTGGGAATTTGCATGGGGCTGCAGGAAAATCAGCTTTCCAGTAATGAGCTCTATGGGGGATTGCTCCACCAGCAACGTGCTCGGGGTCCGAATGAAGCCAGGCCTGAGAGAAGGAGAAGGAGGAGGAGGAGGAGGGTGAGAACCGCCTGCTCCGGGCCCCCTTCATTATAGACTTGCCTAAGGATGAGAGCATTCAAGAGCTGTGAAGTGGAGGGGAAAAAAACCTTCCCAATGGAAGGGGCAGGGCAGCAGCGGGCTGTGAGCGGGGCTGTCTGCTGCCAGGGAGCTCAGCAGCATTCAGCAGCGACCTTGAGTTTCTTCTCTCCCTGCTGAAGCGCAGAAAGGAAGAAGCACGGGGGCTTTTCGCCCCACATCCCGCTCTGATGGCAGCAGGCTTTGTGCCGTTAATGGCTCCGCACCTGCCAAGGTCGGTCCTGCAGCACGGCGCTCACCAGCAATGTATCGGTGTGCACGTGGGTCAGGGGGGGAGCAGAGCAGCCCTGGACACAGAGCATCCCAAACCCATGCAAGCGGGGTTATCCCCATCCCATTCCCTCATTACTGGGGTGATGCTCCGGGTGGAACCCAGCTCCCACCAGCTCCTTCCCGTGCAGATAAACCCACCTATCCGCAGAGGCACGCTGTCCTCCTTCAAAGCAAGCACCCTGACAAACAATCAGCGATTCCCTTCTGCCTTGCCTCCCTCACTATGGTTACTAAAAGGCCCCTCATGTGTCCTGCATCCCGAATCCCACCCCCCCCCACCATCACTCCCCCGTTACCATGGCGATGCTGTGATGGAGCGGCACCGGGATGGAGAGGGAGAGACGCGCCAACCTGCACCAACCCTCGTGCTGGCGTTTAGGATATTGATGTTTAAATCTCCTGAGATTATCTGAGGGTAATTGGTTTATGGAAATAGAGACAACTCCTGCCTGGGACTTACCGGGGCTGGCAGAGGGGGGGTGAGGAAAGGGGATGGGGTGATGGAGGTGCTGCATGGCTCGGTGTTTCTGCACAACACATGGCAAGCAACAGTTTGCTTGCAGAGCAGAGCTCCGTAAAGCTGCTGCTGGCTCTTTGCCTTATCCCAAGCAGACAACCCCAGGTTCCAGCCCCACGTTCCGCAGCATCACTGCACCCACCGGGCGTTGCTGTGGGGTGGGGAAGGTACCTGGGGAAACAAAAAGTCGATTTCCTCCAGCAAAATTTCAGCCCCTGCATCCTGCCCCAGCGCTGGGGCTCTCCCCGCCCAACCCAAAGCGTGGCCGCCTAATTGCATCCCTTGGCACATGCATAATGCAGCTCTCCTTGCCCGGGCGTCTTGTTTTATTTATCAAAACACTCTTTTATTTATTATGATATCAACCCCAAACCCAAGCAGCCTTGCCCAGCAGATGCTTTGACTTCACTTTCAGTTTTTGATATTATGCATGCTCGCTTCCCAGTGCCCCGCGTGTGGATTTATGTCCCAGCAAGGAGCTCCCACAGAGGTTCTTCCTTGGAAAAACACACCGTGGTCCCATAGAATGCCCTAGTCCGCTAGACAGGGAGAAAAGTGATGATAGCTGGGTGATGAAGGCAACGGTACCCGCATCCCACAGCCCCAGCATGGCCCCCCAGGCCCTAACAGTGCGGGTAAGCCACCCCGTTTTTCCTCCACATTGTGTTTACATGGACTTGGCAGGCACTGGGATTCCAGCCCAGCCCTCGGAGAAGGGGAGAAGCAGGCACCCCCCCCTTCCCCACCCAATTAATTCGCACCAGCTGATGCGACGAGGCGCGGAGAGGCCGCAAGCTGCTCCTCATCGTGAGGGGACCGTCCCTCTGCCGCTCACACCCCGGGCATGTGAGAGACATCCCCCCCCCCGTCCCCATATCCCCGGTGCTCATAATGCACTGTAACATTTCCCTCCGCCCCGCGGGCTGCTCAGAGCCTCTGCGTGCAGATCCCAGCCGACACGTGGCTTCACCTCCCTGGTCCCTAACGAGGGGCTGCCTTGTCCTACACCCCCCCATGCCAGCACCCCGCTGTGAGCACCATGCTGGCTTCAGCAAGGTGGAACCAAAGGACTCCCCGTGGCAAACAACCCCCATCTGCTCTTTTCACTGCCAAAAGGCACGCAGGGCGCATGGCAGCACCCTAAAGAGATGGCTCAGAGAGCACAGAGAGGGACTGATGTCTGTTTTTTGGGCCGTTTTCTCATGTTTTCCCATTTTTTTTCCCGTTCTGGATAACACAGCAGGTATCCCAGCACACATCTCTGCTGCCAGCGCCTATACGTACGTCTCCTGGAAAGTCTATTGTATTGTACCTCTAGCAACGGTTGCGGGGTGATAATTAGCGGCGGGTTTTAATAGGAAATTCACAAATGGTACAGCTAAGGAAAGCTCAGCACGGTGACAAAATGGCTTTAAAATAGCAGGTGTGAGCTGTGCCGGGCTCTGCAAAGAGCACACTGCCAGCCTGCACCCCCAATTGTTCTCAGTGCCACAATGAGCCACCCTACAACACCCAGCTGGAAGGGTTCAGCAGTCGGGATGCTCCTTGGTTATCTGGAGCGGGATTGCGGCTGATGGAGTTTGCATCCTGGGGTTCCAGAGCTGGAGCATCACTGACCCCGTGGCCCTGAGCGGCTTGGGGAGGGGATGGAGGGGCTGATGCACACACGGGACGCTGCGAAGTGGGGAGGTGTGCCAATGGTGTGATGCACAATGAGGTCCCGTGTTCAGCGTGGTCGGGGATCCCCCTGAGCATCGGCAGAGATTTACGAGCGGCTGTTGGACGGCGCAGCTTTATCCGCCCCCGGGGACCCCATAAAACAACGGTGGGAAGATGGACTGGGGCTGGTGTGAGCTCTCCTCCCCGATGGCTCCCCAGGCTCCTTTCAGAGCGCTGCGAGGCATAAAGCGTCGGGCTTTAACCGAGCGCTGTGGTTATGGCAATGGAGTCGCAGCGTGGCACAGCTGGGGTCGGGCACCACGTGGAAATGTGGGGATCCCGGCCCCTCACAAAGCCGCTGTTCTACAGCCTATGTCACCCGTCCCCTGCCCTCTGCAGCACAGAGGGATGGGAGGAGCGGATCTGGGGGGGATCACGCAACCTTGACCCCGGTGCCACCCAACCCCGGCCCTTCCCGCTTCCTGCACCGCAGCAGGCAGCTAATCACATTTGGGGCTGCGAAATCTCATTTAGGCTCTATTAATGCCGAGTTGCATCGCACAGGCCCCGGCCTGTCTCTGATGAACGGAGCGGGGAAGGCAACGCAGCTCCGGAACGAGCTCGAGGAGGCTGCCAAACCCAATTATTCCTAGGGGGGAGCTGGAACAGCGTCCTCCCATGTGCGGAGGGCATCCCTGGCCCCACGGACCCCGGCAGCACCGCTTCCTTCATTATCCACTGCCGTTTTGCATCCGCAGCGTCGCCTCGGGGGGACCCCGAGGGCGCTCATTAGAGATCACAGGGCAGTTTGGGGCACCCCCTCCCATCACAGCCCTTTTCCAGGACAATCCATGCCCCGGGCGGGGGGGATCCCTATGGGCCAACGTTTGCCGAAGCCATTTGGTTCCATTCCTGCGGCACAGCTCCCAATTCACCTGGCACATAATGAGCGTGCTGGCAGCCCAGCCTCCCGCCCGCTCCATTAGAGGAGCTTTACACTTGCTATATTTGTCAGCGCCACGCGCGCGATTTCCTTCCCCCTTCTTCTTAAAACGGAGCAATTTTTTCTCTTTAGCCCCATTTGCTTTTCTCACGAAGGCAGCCGCTTTGACACTTAAAGGGACACGATGACTGAAATTGCAGGAATTAGTGCCGGCAGACGCCGCTCGCTCCCCACATCAATGCGAGGCGCTTCCCAAAGGGTTCGTGCTTTGAGATGAGCGAATTGCGTACCCATCATCCCCATGGAGCCCCCGCCTCGAGCTCTTTGCTCCATTTAAGCTGAGAAAACACATATTGCTGCTCTGCTTGTACCAGTTTCCTGACCTCATCTCAATCTCTATTAATGCAAACAGGATTCTGGGACCAAGAAATGCCCCGCAACAGCCCCATCACCCCAATGTATTATTTCCATACTATCTAGGAAACAGAAAATCTCCCCCATTCCATGCTTCAAAGCTCGTTTTGGAGATGAGGGGTCAACCCTGAGGGTCCCCAGGGTGGGAGACCCAGAGCCTTGCTATGTTCAGAGCTTCAGGAAACCACTTATACTGGGGAAAAACCAACTGACAGAGGGCGAAAGCAAGGCAGGGAGGGTGGCTTAGTGTTGGCATCGTGTCCATCTCAGCCTTGAGTTCCCGTCTGGGGACGCAGGGCATGGGATGCTCAACAAGGGATGCTGAGCATGGGATATGGAACGCTGGGTGTGGGATGCTGGACACGTGATGCTAGGTGTGGGACGCGGAGCCTCCAGAGGATGCCTGTGAAGTCCCCGATGAACCCATCAGCCTGACAGCCTTTCAAAGGCCGACAAATTGCTCGCCGGAGCGGCGTCATTCATCGCCCTGCCGGCAAAGTTTGTTTTTTCAGCCTCATTGGGTTTCCAGTGAATGGAGCAGCTCGCGGCCCTTCTCTTCAGCCCGGCGGTGGGATGACCCTGGCTGTCACCACGATGAGTGACACGAGGTGGCCGGGGCACAGACGGGAGACACGCGCCATCCATCACCCACTAACAGAGAGCTCAGCCCTGGCGAGGGGAAGACAGAAGCTTTTATCGGGGAGGAAAGCTTTCATCCATCGCTCAGCAAGATGGGGCACGTGGTGTGTGTATCCACATCCCAGCAACCCCGCTGTAGGTGGGCAGAAATGACCCAACTGTGGCCCTTAAAGCAGCTCCCAGTGGCCATATGCACGGAGAGGGAGGGCTGTGATCCCTGTGCCCTGAGAGCAACAGATTGCTGCGGCAGGATGGGCGCTTGGCTGCCAGCTGGCCTGGCAATGCACCTCCATGGGCTGGCAACCAGCTCTGTCTGCCAAGGAGAGCTCCAAAAGCTGGCATCTCCCCATGGCTGGGTGGGAGGAGGCATCCCTCCGGGTGATGCTGTGGGGCTTGTGCTCAATGCCACGGCCAGGGGTGGCTGGAACTGCCCAGGCTGGGAGCATGCAGCAAGCCACGAGGTGCCATGCCTGAGCCCTGGGACAATTAGGGGCCATCTGGCTCTGCAACGTGCTTGAGGCGCCTGAGCAGGCAGCAGAGCCTCTCACTTCGTGCCGAGGAATACATTAGCCACAGGTTGAGGGGAGATGAGAAAATTGTTATCGCTGTGCCTTGGCCTTTTGGGAGGAGCTCAGCGCCCATCCATCAGCTCCTCTGCATGATGAGGACGCCAGCAATGCGCTCTCCTTTCCACCCCCCCTCCCAGCTCCCTGCTGCCCAAAACACTCAGCCCTGCCATAAGGATGATCTCGAGGGGAAACTGAGGCACTGGACAAGGCCACTGTCCCCTCCCACCCCCAACAAGCAAAGGGCTCCGGCATCACCCCATCCCCTCCCGGCAGTCAGCTCTCCCCCACCTCCCAGCTTCTAATTTTTAAATAAAACCCATCTCAGCAAATGCCTGCACGCTGACATCAGCAGCAGGTGATTGATCGCTGCCGAGCGCTGCATTCCCCCCGGGGGCCCCGCAGCGAGGGGGGATGGCATCGGGGCGGCCTCAGGCCCCCATCCCGCTCCTGTCCCTATCGATCGCCATCGCCTTTTCCGTCTAGACATGTGCTGAGCAAACTCAATCAAGCCTCACTAATCACGGGTTCTGCCCAGTAAATATTCCGCTAATTGGGATGGGAGGGCAAGGTGTCGGGATTTTGGGTCAGCCATGGGGACAACCATAAGGACAGACTTTGGGACTGCCATTGGGATGCAAGCAGAGTGCTGGGAGGACCCCAGAGCACAAGACTTGTCCCCATCTGCACCTCGGCTTCCACGAGAGATGTTTTCACAGGTGTGAACCGCCCCCAGCAGAGCTGTGTTCCCAGCGGGATACCCCTTGGGCAGGGCCCATCCGCTTCCCTTTGTTTGCACAGCTTTTAGCAGCACGCTGCAGAGGTGCAGCCTGACGCTTTGCTAATGCTGATAGTTTCCAGAAGTCTCCATCTGAGCCGGGAGACGAAGTGTTCAAGATTTACAAGCCCACATGCCAGCAGCTGGTATTTTATAAGCCACTTGCTGACACCATGCCTGGCTTCTCCAACCACAGGGCTGCGTTTTGGGGCTAAAATCCCAAAGTTTGGTGCCCTGATCCCCCATCCCCATGGTGAGGTGATGGCCCAGGATTGGAGGTGGGAACAGGAGGCACTGAGGTGGCAGCATCCCATCACCCACAGCCCCAGTGTCCCAAACCAAGGTCCCAGGATCTCCTCCATGCCCTGCACTAACCTGTACTGCCCAGGGGCTTGGGTCTGGGCTGGATCCTGGCGAGGAGAGGTGGAAGCTCACTGGTGGCCCAAAGGAAAAGGAGGAGGAGGAGGAGGAGGAGGAAGGCTGCTTGGCCACGGAGTCACCCTGCAGCTCCTGGGAGGAGCTGAGCACAGGGTCAGCCTGCGGCACCTGGGGGTGAGGAAAGGGCTTGGAGGGGCACCCCTACACAGCCAGAGTCACCCCAGCACTCATGATTTCAGATTTAATCATCCCCTTCTACCCCCACACCTCCTCGTAGCCCTCATAGCCCAAACCTTGTAAACATAATAATAATAATAATAATGACCATTACGCAATAAATTCCTCCTATTACCAAGCTCTCCCGGAGCTCCAGCTGCAGCTGATGGGGACCAGGTGCTGCTAGCCTGTCAGGGCAGGGTAGGGCAGGGCAGGGCAGGATTGGGATGGATGGTTTTTACATCCATGGGGTGCTGCTACAGGGGCTGCCTGGGGGGGGTGAGGGGCTTTGGGGTGGGCTAAGGAGGTCATAGCTCTGCTGCAGGTCCTGCGCTTGGGAGGGAAATAGGGCAGTGTGAGCTGAGCTGGGGAATCTTAGAATGGCTTGGGTTGGAAGGGACTTTGAAGATCACCAAGTTCCAACCTCCCTGTTGTATGCTGGGTTCCCACCCCCGTAGGACCCAGCTCTGACCCCCACATTCCCCCTTGCTCCCTACCTCAGTGGGCAGCGAGTGGTAGGCAGACTCAGGTGAGTGCAAGGGGACATCAGGAGATGGCCCAGCTGGGGATGCAGGCGATGGAGCTGTGCCTGCTGCTCGGCATCCCCTCTCCTGGGCATGGGGTGACAGAGCTGGGGACAGCACGGCAGGCGGCCGGTGCTCATGCAGGGCAGCGGTGAAGGCCAGGTGGCCGCAGTGCATAGCAGGCTGCTCGCTGCCTACCCGCAGCAGGGCCAGCACCGCGCTGTAGCGGTACCAGTCCTCATCCCGCCCTGCCAAGAGCTTCACCCGCGGCTGGTCAGGCCGGGGGTAGATGGCGAAGAAGGCTTCGCCCACCCTCCTCCTCCTCAGCGGGGTCCCAGGGCAGTGCAAGGCTTCGATGCGGAGCCGCACGTCGTGATTCTTGTCGTTCTTGCAGAAACCTGATGGGAGTGCTGGGTCAAGCCTTGGTGCCCCTTCCATGCCACCGATGCACGAGCCTGCTCAGGTGCTTTGGAGACCAATTCAGGCTCAACAGTTTGCTGCAGAAGCAAAGCTATGGGCATGCTAAGGGGGAATTTCCAAGCCTGGGGTCCCCCTTTGCCACAAGCCCATACCTAGGGCAGAAAATACCGTGGGATCCTTCTTTGCCAGGAGCGCATCCCTGGGGCAGAGGACACTATAGGGTCTCCTTCTATGAGCCCATCCCCACGGCATCCCACATCTCACCTCTGGGCAGGGTGAAGGTGAACTTCCTCCTCTGGAAGGCGCAGATCTCCCCCAGGTGACCCTGCAGCACGGTGTCGGTGGTGCCGGTACTGGTGGGCACGCTGTCCCTGTCCCCAATGCGGAGTCGGACACTGGCCCCACTGTCCTGCAGCAGTGGGTTCTCCACGGTGAGCCGCAGGGCGTAGCGGCCGCGCCGGTTGAACTGGGCGCTCAGCACCTCGAACTCGAAATCCAGCTCCTTGTCCTCAGCTCGGAGCCGCCAGCGCTGCAGGCTGGCAGGAATGCGGGACTCCCCGGCCATGGGGATGGGGATCCTGATGGCAGGGAGCTCCCAGAGCCCTGCAGCGAGCCCTGGGCTTGTGTCAGAGCTGAGCGGGCTCTGCTGGAGCTCCCACCTCTTTCCAGCAGGAAAATGCCTCGGGGTGCCCCTGGGTATGTGTAGGCTTCACATCTTGGCAGGCAGCTTTCAAAGGCAATGCGGTGAAAGAAAAATCCTTGCCCTTGGTGCTGTGGGGAGATGCTGAGGGCTTTCCTTTCCGTCCCCGTGCAAGGATGGGGGCTCGGAGCTCTGGTTTGTTTGCAAGGGAACCAGGTAACTGCCAAGTGGTGGCTGCCTTCCAGCAAACAGCCCAGGATACCCAGGGCGATGTTGCCCATACAACAGAGCTGGGTGTGCTGGGTATGGAGAGCTCCTCCGGCTCTTTACCCTGCCAGCTCCAGGACGGGAGGATGGGAACCCACTAGATCCCACAAGACAATCCCGCTTCTCCTGCTTCTTGGGCCCTACAGCAATGAGACCCGGGTGCCAAACCTGTGGCTGCCTCTTGGCTCATCCCCAAGGTAAGTTTTCAAGTGGGGTTATGCATGGAAGTCACTCCCCGTTGGGTGGTGTGATCCCAGGGAAGGGAATGGGGTGAGCACGAGGGATGAGAGGTGCCCAGACTTGTAGCTGGACTGCAGTTTAGGGCTCAAAGCTGTCTGCAGGTGGGATGGGAGCATTTGAGGGAGATGCTTTCCCTCAAAGCTTCTCTCCTCCAGCTCATCATCACAAGGGCTGCTCTTCCCACACAGCAACTGCAGCCAGCTGAGCAGCCAGGGCTCAGCCCACCGGGGGTATTTTGTGACCGAGCCCACGGGGTGGTGGGCAGGGAGCTGGAACGGCCCCTCCGAGCCCCCAGCCCTGTCACATCACATTCCCCAATCCCCGTTGAAAATAGCACATTCCCACAGCCTTCGGGATGCTTCCCGTGAAACATGAGCCGGGGCCGCTCTAGCAGATGGCCCTTCTCCGAGACAGCCCGGCCGGCCGTACACAAAGCTGCATTCCAGCTCTTCAAGCTTGAAACAACACGGCCATCCTTCTGGGGAGCGGGCAGGGGATTCAGCAGTACGTGGGACCCCGGGGCTGGAGGTTTTCTTGTTTGATGGCATGGGAAAGCAGGCACCTGTGGGGTGCCAGCCCCAAATCACCACCTCCGTGAATCCCTTTGGAGGTCCCTTTGTATTTATTTACTGTTTTCCTCCTCATTTAGGGGGGAAAAAAAAAAGAAATACTGGGATTCGGGCTTGTAGTGCTGACACCCAACACAACCCCACTGGATGCATTGCAGAGTGCATCCTGGGGAGGATGGGGGAATGGGGCAGGACTTGGGGGTCTTGGGTGCTGGGTAGGATTTAATGCAGCAACGAGGCATGGAAATGACACATCTCTGCCTGCAGCCCTAATCAGCCTGCCTAATTTCCTCCCTGCCTTGTGCAAACACATTACCGAGGCACCTCTAATGATGGCAGCACCATCAAAGAGCAATTTTCCCGTAATTTCACCCAAGGCACAGTTTACTCAGGCAGCATTTCCCAGCTGCACCAGAGGCGCACGTGCAGCCTCCATCATCCCACAGCGGCATGGGGGGACAGTGAACAGGTGCATGGGGCACAGCAAGCCCCCGTGGTACTCCTCACTGCAACCCTGGGGGGGTGAGGGGGGGGACCCTCAGCTCTTTGAGCCTGGCCACGAGGCTTTGGCTAAAAATTAAGCGGAATCCTCCACGCTGATTAGTTTTCCCTTTGCTCCCTTGTCACGTGCCGGGGTTATTGGGGTGCTGTGAGCTGCTGTCCCGTGAGCTTGGTGGCTCCTGGGGGAGGTGGGGAGCACAGGTTGGATGAGGAGGAAAGAAAGGGATGGCCCAAATTCCACTCTTCCCCAAAGTGGGGTGTTCAGGAACCCTGCTTTGCTGTCCTGGAATGCAGCAAGCATTCCAGTGGGAGCTCTGGGACAGTCACCTCATGCTGGCAGCACCTGGGGCCATCCGTCCCAATCCTTACCCCAATCCCAGGCTGCCTCATCCTGCCCATTTCCAGCCCCAACACGATACAGGATTGCACAGCATCCAGCCCTTGGGCAGCCCCCAGGAGAACGCCTGCAGAAAACAGAGATGTCTGCAGCATCTTGGGTGGGCTGGCACGGCGCGGGGGCCCATTGTGCTCCCATTGCCCCCCCAGCTGCCAGCACAGGGGCTGGGGGGATGAAGGAGGCTGGGGGGGGATGAAGGAGGCTGGCTCCGCTGCCTCCCCTCCCCGGGTAATCAAAGGGGAGAGCGCGGCACGGGGTTGGTTGCTTTTCATTTCCTAAACCCCAGGGTGGCCCCGAGCCAAGGCCTCCTCACCATGGAGGGGATAAAGTTCCCGACGCCGACGCCGCCTCGCCGGTGCGCTGAACTTTGTCTGCGGGATCGCATGGCCGCCGCCGCACCGCGCTGATGCTCTGAGCCCCACACGGCCGTGCCCGTCCTCCAGCCGAGCAGAGCAGGTAACTTTGGGGGCTGCTCTTTTGGTGTTTTGGCAAAGTTTGGGTGCAAGGAGCAGGGCGGAGGGGGGGTGGGTGAGTCTATCTGAGCTGGGCGCTCATGCGTGAGTGTTTGCGTAAGGAGCACAAACCGCTCCGGTGGCCCTAAAACCAAGATTTCTCACCCAACAGCAGTTCTGGGTGCTCAGCCCTGATCCCCCCCGGGTGCTGCTGCAGAGTGCTTTGCTGCAAATCCACAGCTTTTCCCCTCCACTGCTCCTTGCAGGAGCTGAGCGCAGCAGGTGCTGCTGTGCCTTGCGGGGTTTCAAAGCACAGAGGGGCAGGAGCTTAAAAATAACCCCAAAAAGGCCGACTGGCTTCTGCGCTAAACTGCCTTCACTTCTAAAATTTGGGCTTCTGGGTCGCTGGTGAGCGTGCTGATGGCCTCCAGGGTGGGTCAGCCCATGGCTAAAAGGGGTGCACAGAGCTGGGGGGGCCCATTGGGGTGGTGGAGGTCAGCAGGAGGGGATTTGGGGTTTGGGACCTGCTGGATTTTGGAACCTGTTGGATGTGGATGGCTTTGTGCCGAGTGTTGGGATGGAAAACCATCTCTGCAGACCCCCATCTGTGCCCCGCTGCCGGTGCAGCCCCCTGCCCTCCCCTTGCCCTGACAGGGGCTTTCCAGGGAGGATGAGGATGTGGGTCAGGGTGTCCTCGGTGACCCCAAGGAGGGCTGACTCAACCCCACACTTCTCGGATGCGGGGGCTGAGCGGGGGCTTCCCACAGGCTCCAGCCTTTGTCCATCAATCCCCTCCGTGTCCACAAGTTGGGAAACTTGTAGAAAACAAGCAGTGGGAGAAAGCTGCCCTATTCCAGAAAGAGGATTAAAGTCTTTGAGAAGCTCTGGCAGCTGCTAAATCCCCCCGCAGGACCGAGCATCTCACTCGGATGTCCCCGTTGGGTGTCCTCCGGGGCCACCTCCCCACGGGGACATGAGGCTCCTCCAGCCGCTCCCGCTCGGCAATTGAATTAGAGGAGATCTCACTTAAACAACTCCCCCCCGGCCCAAGCGCTCCCTGAACAATTGTGAAATGAGATCTTTATCATTTTTATTAAAAGCTGTACACAAGGCATCGCCATTATGCCCGATAGGAGGAGGGAAGGGGGTGGGTGGGGGCAGGACAGCTTT
>NC_034417.1:1810795-1826839 GCF_002078875.1 Numida meleagris
GGGGGGGGAATTCCCTTACGGCTCCCCCCCCTGTTTAATTCATAGTGGTGGGATGCAAAAGCTCCCTGGAGAGTGATGGATGGTGGGAAATGAAGAATATGAAGGAGCTTTATTGAAGCCATCAATCCCTGCGACGCTGCGGCGATCAAAGGCCCGGCCTGTTTGGGCAGGGGTTAGGCAGAGGAGCAAAGGGATCAGATTTCGGGTAGAGCGGAGCCAGTGGGGTGGGATTTTGGCACGCTTGGCTCTGCCCATCCCATGGTGGCAGCGCTTCCGAGGCTGCTTCCTCCTGGCACCCTTTTGTCACCAACAGTGGCTGAGCTGCTGTCAGCCTGCTGGTGGGAGGATGAGATTGGAGGTGGCCCTGTGGGGTGGTGGCTGGGGCATGGGCAGTGCCATTTGGGCCATTTGGGATGAGATCTTTCACCCAAAGGCTGCAGCACCTTGGCTTTGCAGGAGGGGACCCTCCAGGAGAGGAAAGGGTCTCCCAGGTCTTGTGAGATGTTTGTGTGCTTTATGGGCTCCTTCTACCTTTTTAGGAGTGCTACATTCCTGGGAGGTGAGGTCAGAGCCGCTTCCCCATGCAGGCAAAACCAAGGGATGGCAGGGGAGTCGATGCTCTGGGGTGGGCTCTGGGGACCCAAGACCCCCATGGAGAGTGGGACCCTCACTCAGAGCAGATGGGAAGCACCAAGGGAATGTCAACTTGCACCTTTGGAGCTGCTGAGCAGTGTGTCAGCAGTCCTCACGCGTCCCCACGATCGGTTTGGTGACATCCCCAAGCCCTGGGCTGGCACCTGGGGACAGCGTTGGATACTTCACTTGGGGTGAAGCCCTTGGGGAAGGGAAGGCTTCCTTTGGCCCTGCTGATGCTTTGTGAATGGGGTGTCCTTCATCTCTTTGGGTGCTCTCCTGCCTTGCTATGAGCTCTGTGTCCCTGGGGCTGGGGAATATTGTACCTATGATGATGATGAGCTGAGTCATGGAGCTGCAGGACAGCAAGGGAGGGTGTGGGGCTGCTGGGCCAAAGTAATCAGCCCTGTGCAAAAGGGAAAACAACAGAGGGAAGGAGGAACAAAATCTTGTTGCATTTGGCACCAGGGCGAGCCATCCCTTACTGCTCCGAGATGAACTTGCTTTGGCTGGGAGCAGGTGCTGGGGCTCCCAGAGCCCAGTGGCATGGGTACATAGGGGACACGAGGCACTCACCCATTTCTTTCCTGCTTCACCCACACCCCCTGAACGTGACCCTTGCGCTGGTTCCGCAGCCCTTCACGTAGCCGCTGTGAAGCAACCCAAACAAAGGCCTATCTCAGCGTCCCAGCAGTGAAGGTGGGGATGGGTGGGAGTGCCCCAGCAGAACAAAAGCTCTGGGCTGCTTGCCTCCAGCCCTGTATTCCCAAGGGGACTTCTCCCAAGCCCACCGCTCTGCCTCTGCCTTGGGTCAGTAGGAAGAAGGCACCCATGGCAGCCAACGGCTCCGGGGCTGCGCATGGCTCGCTGCTGGATGACAGCTTTGGGGATGACCTGGTGTCCGACTGGTACATCTACGAGACAGCAGAGCCAGCTGCGCCGCAGGATGAGTAAGTGCTGCGTGTCCCCGGGTGGGTGTCACCCCCTCCTCTTATCCCCATGAGTGGATGCAGCTCATTGCATGGGTGGTTCCATCATCCCGGCGATGCAACCTGTAACAAAGCGTTCTCCAAGCAGTCTACCTGAGGTGTCCCACCCCACCTGGGTGCACCCATCAATGCCTCTTGTCCCTCTGATGATGGTATCTAATCCCAAGGGCAAGCAGGAGAGCCCGGTGGGGACAAGCCCAGCCATTGCCACAGGGTCCTTAATCTTCTGTATTGTGTAACCTCTGAAATCTTTCCCAGCCCTCGTGTGCCCACACCCCTGATAGAAACCTTTGGGGTGTTGGTTCTATCCTTCTTGGTGTCCTGTGGTGCTGAGGGCATGCAGGCAGCATGGCAGTGTCCCCTGACGATGCTGCATCCCATACAGACCCCAAAAGTGCAGGATCTGATGCTGGTGAAACCCAGCTGTTTTGGAGCTGGAGCTGCCCTCGGAGCTGCGATATGTGGGGACAGCGGGAACTGTCTGGTCTATCCAAGGCCAGCTGTTAGCAGAGGGAGAAGGCAGAAACCACAGAGCTCTGCTGACAGCAGCCTGTCCCTAAAGCCTTCCTTGGCGGGTGGGGTAACTTCGGACATTTGCTGCCTGAACAAACCGTAAAGGGGAGCACAGGGTCCGGGAGGGCACTGGCGCCCATGGGGCCACTCCCCGCCCTTATCTCTTGAGCTCAACCATAAAACTCATCTCACAGGGTGACCTCAGCCCCACTATCAGGGCCGTGTAGCCACGCTCCTTGAAGGTTCTGCGCTGCTGCTGCCATCCGCGCATGCATGGAACACGACCTCACTATCTCCCTTTCAGGACGTGGTATAACCCCATATATTCTTCTCCTTTCTCCAGCATGTTTCCCAGCGCCATCCCAGACTGTGACCCCACTGTTTCCCCCAGGCTGTACCACACCTGTATGGCACCCATCTCTGTAAGTAGGCCAGCGGGCCACCTCCCCCATTCAGGCCATGCCCCCTTACTCCCAAATGGTTCTGCGTGGATGTCAGCGTGGTTTCCCTCTCCTGGCAGCTGGCCGTGCTGCTGGGCTTGTCCTTACTGGTGAAACGCAGGCGTCTCCACCGAGGCTGCTGGAACGGCATCCCTGGGCTGCTCAGGTACCGTGTCCCATTGTCCCCATCACCCTGCCTGCATGGAACAAGCCAGCTGTAGGCTGCCATATGCAGAGTGATGGGATGCCAGGCTCATTTCCTCCTCGCAGCCCAGCTAACTTCTTGGAGGAGGAGGGCAACCGAGGGCTGGTGGCCGCGGTGTTTGGCATCCTCTTCTCCTCACTGTGCGTGCTGGTGCTGGACGCCGACCCTCTGCCGCTTATCACCCACTCCTCCCAGCACAACCGGGGTAAGGCAGGCATCGTCCCAGCTTCACGGTGCCGTGCAGCACCCACTGGGCAACCCGTTCACTCTGGTCCCTACTGAGAGCTCCTGTCCCCTCTGCTCCCCCTCCCCTGCAGAGTACTGGAAGATCCTGGCTTTGCTCTACTACCCCGCCTTCTACTACCCCTTGGCTGCCTGCGCCACGGTGGGGCACAGGGCCAGCTACCTGCTGGGCTGCCTGCTCTCCTGGTGCCACTGCGTGGTCCATGTCTGGCAGAAGGTGGACTGTCCCCAGACACCAAAGGTACACGTGACAAAGTCCCACAACCAGGGCAGGATGGTGTGGCTTTGTCACCTTCCTGAAGAGGTGGCATTGAGATGTCATTGCTCAGGTTGAGACCCCTGGCTTGATGGGGTCTGAACTCTGACAGCTCTGCCTGTCTCCAGATATATAGGTATTACTCCACGCTCTCTTACATCCCCATCATCCTCTGCCTCATGCTCTTAAGTCTCTGGTACCCAGCCCTGCTGATCAGGAGCTTCACAGGGAAGGAGGAGACCACAGATAAGGAGGTAATGAAGGTCCATGGGGTGGTAGGAGCACAGGGGAGTCCCACGTGGTTTTGGGGCTGCGAGAACTGGGATGCTCCCAGTGTTCCCAGTTTGATTCCCAGCAGCCTGCTGGCTCTCCGAAGGCAACATTGCACGCATGGGATGTAGCTCTATTTATCTTGGTGGATTTGAAGAGGGGAAAATCCATCTTTGGAGTAAACTCCTTAGTACAAGAGGCTTACGGCATCAATGGGTCCCATTCAGGCCGGACTGGGGTCGCCTTGTGTTCCCAGCAGGCAGCAGTAATCCCCAACCCTTTTGGAAATGCCGGGCTTTGTTGGGTGAAGGAGAGGAGAAAACGTTCAAAAACAGCACTCGGCCCCGGCGTGGACTGAATTGACCTTGTTGTGGGCTGGATGGGGGGGAGCGGGCGACTTACTGCTGCTTTGCTGAAGGTTACAGGGAGAGGCTATTACAAGAAGTACCTCAAGGCTGTGCTGTCCAGGCGGCCACAGAAGGGGAGGTAAGGGCAGCCTGGGGATGGGGACAGTATCAATGGGGCAGAAATAGCCCCATAGCCCAGGTTTTAACAGTAAAATAAAAGGCAAGCCACGGTCATCACCTCCTCCTTCCTCCTGCAGCTCCCCCAAGCTAGAGGAGAGCCTCCTGTCCCGGCTCCGTGCCTATCTGTGCTCCTACATCTATGCTCCTGAGGAAGGTAGGGTGTGCTCCTCACACGGCAGAAGCTCTGCAAACAGTCTGCCTCCCCCAGGGACAGCAAATGCCTTCCTTGGCTCTGGCCCCAAAGCATCTGTGCCACGGCAGCTGCCGCCTGGCACGCGCACAAACTGTTGCAGTTTGGGGTGGGGGGAGCCGGGGGCCAGGACCCCATGGGGAATGGGATGGAGTGGGGCTGCTGCTGAGGGAGCACAAGGATTTAGGGGTTTGCAGGAAGGAAAACCCCTGTTTGTAGCTGTTTTCTCCCATTCACAGGTTTCCAGCTCCCGCTGAAGCTCGTCCTGTCCATAACCACGTCGGTCATCGCTGTCTACCAGGTGACAGAGGTGGCACAGTGGCATGTGGAGGCCTTGTCCTCAGCAGGGCAAGGGGACCACTGCCATGAGCCATTGGGGCAGTTTGGCTTTGGGGATGGTATTAGCGTGCCTTGAGGTATTACCATCCCTGGGCTGAGCCTCGGTCCCAGCACTGTGCCCACAGGGCTCAGCCACCCTTAAGTCTTAAAGCTCACGTGGCACCACTCCCTTGCAGGTGGCCCTGCTACTGCTGGTGGCCTTCGTCCCCACCATCCAGATCGTGAGGGCGGGCATGACGAAGGATGTGGTGGTGCTGCTGGTGCAGTTCGGGCTGGTGCCCTCAGAGAACCCTGGCATGCCGGGGGACATGGAGAAGGAGCTCAGCACTGTCAAGCACTACCTGTGGTCGCTGGAAGGTGGGTGGGGAGCATCCCCAAATTTTGGAGGTCTTAAACCCAGTTCCACCCTCCTGGAAGGAGGAGACAAACGCAGCTCGTGCCCGAGCCTGGTGCCAATGCCAGGGCTCCCTGAGCAGCTGCTGCCTGCACAAGCGCCGTGCTGCAGATGCTGCTCGTTGGGCAGGCTTGGAGATGTGTCGGAATCGAGCAGATGGCCCCTCGGCCCCTGCTGCTGAGCGGGCACCCGATAATTGAAAGCCCTGCGTGGGGCTGGCAGGGTGCCCCCTCCCTCCATGGGGCATTTTCCAGAGTCAACAAGACTCTCTCATCCTCTTTACCTTTGTTTTCTTGCCATTTCCACCACTCCAAGCAGATCCCCTTCTCCTTTCTCACTTCCCACCATACAGCGTCCCACCAGGCTCTGCATGACTTGCTTGTTGCTCCAGCAGGGAGCTAACCTGGCAATCGTTCCCATTTGCATGGGAAACATTGCCCTCGTGCCCTCCTAGGGGATGAAAAAGTTTCCCCTTGCATCCCAAAAGGGAAGGGGAGAGAAACTGAGGCATGGTGCACTGCTCGGGGATCTGTCCACACAGCACCAGCACCTCTCACTGTGTGATGCTCTCTGGGAAATGCCTGCAGCCCTTTAGGGACAAAGCCCAGCTCCCTGGGGGACAAAGCCCAGCTCCTTGTCTTCTCCCTGCAGTGTGCTACGTGTGCTCGCTGGTGCTGTGCTGCCTGTTGACCCTCGCCATGCTGCTGAGGACGCTGGTGATGCACAGGTAGGGCCCCATGCTCCCTCCATCACCCATACCATGTTCCTGTCCTTGTCCCCCATCCTGGTGTTGGCTTCTCTCCCCCGCAGGAGCAACCTGAAGGCACTGTACCAAGGGGCTGTGCTCGATGTCTTCTACAAAGCCCACATCCTCCGCCCATCCCGAAAAGCCGTTGTCTGCTGGATGAGCTTTGCCGGCTTCCAGACAGCTTTTGCCTGCCTGGGTACATGTTTCTGAGGGGCTATGGGGTGGGAGGGGGTGGTGAACCCCATTTCCAAAAGGAAAATGAATATCCAAGCAGCTCCAATCCCCCTTTTTTGCCCCATTTCGCAAAACTCTGGGGCTTTTGTTCATCTTTCCCTCAAAGCAATCTGTCCTTCTGTGGGGAGGACCAAATGGTGGGAGAAAAGGGGGGGCCTGGAGGGGAGGGGGAGTGAGAGCTGCCTTGGCTCCAGCCCAGAGATTTCCATCCGCGAAGCTGTCGCGGCATCTCATGCAAAGGCCTGTCTGTCTCCTTGGGGCCCAGCCGTCGCCTCCAGAAGTCTGTGCCATGGGGTGTGAGATGGGACAGAAATCCTGCCCAGGCTCACCCCGCTGCGGTGCTTTCAAACCCTATTTCCATGCCGCGAAAGCAGAGCACTCGAGGTGGAGCGCGGCACCTGATGGCGCAAGGAGCCGCCGCTGCCGCCGCTCTCGGCGTGATTTATGATTAGAAATCACAGCTCGGGCTGATTTTATGATGAGGCATCACAGCCGCAGCCCCCGGAGATGGCTCCTCTCTGTGGGGATAAAGCAGGGCGCGATAAGAGAGGCTGAACTTGTAATTAGATCCCGCACAGAGCATTGTGCGTGGAGCGGGGGAGGCAGGGACGGCTCGTGCTTATTATGGGATTAAAGTGGAAGGCGTGCTCAGAAACGAGCACAGGGGTGGGAAGGAGAACAAGGACCATTTCTCCTCCCTCCTCCCTGACAGCTCCTTTTCCCGTGCCTCCCTCCCAGGTCTCCTCATCCAGCAAGTGATTTTCTTCATCTGCTTTGCTGCCTTCACCTTCCTGGTCGTCATCCCGCTGCAGTCAGGCACGAGCTCACACCTCTTCAAAATCGTGCGGAACATGTGGTGAGCACTCGGGACAACCCAGCTGGGTGCCACAGTAAGGTCATAATGAGTTATGGGGTGGCTGGACAAGGGGAGGATGCACCGTGGGCTCTGGGGATGGTCTCCCCTTCCACCTTCCAACCTTTGGTAGGATGGCCTCAAGTTGCACCAGGGTAGGGTCAGGTTGGATATGAGAAAATACTTCTCAGAAAGAGTGGTAAGGCATTGGCACAGGCTGCCCAGGGAGGTGGTGGGGCCACTGTTCCAGGAGGTGCTCAGGAAAAGGGTAGATGTCACACTGAGTGACATGTTCTAGAGCAGTCCCAGGCATGGCTTGATGGTTGGACTGGATGACCTTATTGGTCTTTCCAACCTTAATGATTCTGTGATTCACCTTCTCTTTCGGCCAGGCCCTTCTGGCTGACCCTGGTGGTGGCTGTCATCGTGCAGAACGTGGCGGCTCACTACCAGTTCCTGGAGCACCATCCCCTGAGGAAAGAGCTGACCAACAGGTATGTGCATGTAGGCTCTATGAGGCAGAGATGTCCAGTGATGTGGGCTTTTGGGCTGCCGTGTGTCCTCCACCCCAAATCCCCAGACTCATGCTCCTTTTAAGGAGAAATGGAGACCCTACATGTGCTGGAGGCAAATCTTTTAGTCCTGACCATGCACCAGAAGGGCGTTCACATCTCTCTGTGGGATGGAGCCATCTCAGTCAGGGATGGTGTCGGCCAGGGAGGGAGAGAAGGGTGGGAGGTTTATTTTGGCAGCTTCTTCTGGTAGGGAAGGGCTGTGCTCCCTGTCCCAGGCTTGTCTGTGTTCCTTATTCCTCCTTTCCCATCCACAGACGAGCTCTCTACATCGTCACCTATCTGCTGTTCCCCATCAATGTGCTGGTGGGGGTCCTGGCAGGGGTCTGGAGAATGGTTATCTCTGCCCTCTACAATGCCATCCACTTCTGCCAGTTGGACATCAGCCTGCTGAACCGTGGTGTGGAGACTTTTGACCCAGGTAGGGCAGACGGCAGCCCTGGCATGGGGACTTCCATCATCACAGGGCCACTTAAGCTCCCACGGCATGCATCTAGGGCTCCTCCATCACCTATTGGGACCAAGGGTGGGTTCAGGTCCTTGTGCTCATCGGTCAGCAGTGGGCCATGCTGGCCCCACTGTGCTTTTCCTGTGGGCTGTCCCCTAGGCTACCACGCATACTGCCACTACCTGAAGACAGAGGTCAGCCAGTCGCACCCGCTGATGAGAGCCTTCTGCCTGCTGCTCCTCCAGCCCACGAGGCCTCAGGGGCCACGGGAGCCCCGGACGGGGGACCTAGAGGAAGGTGAGTTCCTACAGCCAGGCCAGGGTCTCCCATCTCACAGAACGTGCTTCCCACCACCATCTCCTTCCAGGCCTCCAGCTGATGCACACCAAGAAGGCGCCGTCGGGCGGAGGCCGGTTGAAGCGGAGCCGGGCACGCTGGTGGTTGGCCTACACCCTCCTCAACAACCCCTCGCTGATGGCCTGCCGAAAAACTGCCCTCTGTGACCCTACAGCCAACGGGGCCCAGCTCAGCTCCCCCAAGCCTTGACCTCCGCCCCCTGCCTCCTCCCTCCCTTCCCACCCTGCCTCCCATTGACTTTCTTCCTATGATTGAAGGAGGTTGGGCACTCCTGTCCTTCTCCAGCGGTGACAGCACTGGTTTGTAGCTCTGAGGCCATGTGGGATGCAGAGGTGATGACTCAGCCAAGGCATGTGGATCTAAGCCTGAGCTGGGAGCAGAGGCTTGGTGAGCCAAGCTGGACCCTTCAGCCATCCTAAAAGTCCTCATAGGGCCACTTCTGAGATGAGCCCATCTAGGTCCCCTCCACCAGCACCATCCCCAACATCCTCATGGGTTTCTCCCATTTCGTGTGCTCTGTTTTAGGCTGGGAGGTTGCAGAGCAGTTTGTTTGGGGCTCCCATAGCTCTCATCCTCCAGTTTACCCTACTGGGGCTGTTTCCTCCCCTGCTGCCACCCCGTTGTGCTCTAAGTTAGCTGTTCTCCAGGACCAGCCAGCCCCAAGCCCATAGAGCAGCATCACGCCTCCTTGGGCTGTGCCGAGCTGGGGAAGAACAATAAATCATATACCTCATTGCTACGCTCGGGGAGTGCTCACTCTCTTGGTGAGGGTGCAGCACACCTTGGGACACGTGGAGTGGGGACACCAGGATGGCCACAGTGGTGTTGTGGTGGATCTGCTTGACCTTAGGGGGAGACACGATCAAATCTCTGCTCAGAGCCCCGAGATGGCATCGGTTTGGTCATACTCAGTTGATGGCCAGGTGACAAACAGGGCGTCTGCCCTTCAACTGATGATGCTGGGGACTGCTGATGCCCCACATGTGTGGGGTCTCAGAGCTGCACCACACAGCCTCCAGGCTGCCGGGGCTCAGGGAAGGGCAGTGGAAATCTGAAATCCTTGCAACGTTCTGCAGCTCGGGGCCATGGGTGGAGCTGCCATTCTGCATCTGTTTACACAGCCTGCGGCTTCCTGGAGATGTCTTGGCTGGGACCGAGGTGAGAGATGACAGGAGGTGGCTTCACTCTTTGTTTTCTTTCCCCTCCTTTGGCATAATCAGGGTGCGCTGCGGGTGAACTAAGCCCTTCACTGCGGCTTCTTGCCCCTGCAAACTCCCTGCTTTGCACGCAGCCCTGATATAGCTGCAGGCGGGGGTCTGGCTCTGTCCCCACATGTCCCCAGGGCCACCATCCTCTTCCCACCCTCTATGACACGCCTGAGCTTGCACAGGGTGGGTCAGGGAGCTCCTCTTGTTAACAAAAACCTTAAACACGGATGCGGGGAATGGAAATCTACCTTTGCAAACACAAGGGCAGCGCTGCCATGGGCACGGAAGGCAACTGAGCGGGGTGGTGGCCCTCCTCCCAGACCCCACACCGCGTGTGGGACCAAGCTGCCAGCCCCATCCCCGCATGCATAGAAGGGAGAACATCAACAGGGTGACATGGCCGTGGGGCGAGCCGCCTCCGGAATGCGGAAAGGGCCCCATGGAAGCATCGCATCCCGCAAAATGAAAGCGAAACTCTGCACAGGACGTTGCCCTCCCTGTGCTTGCACTGGGGCTGCGGTGTTTTTTTCTGCCTGTAATGGGAACAATATGTGTCTGCTCGCTAGCTGTGCAGCTAGGGGGTGTGCTCCCTGCCTCCATGAAAGAAACCAAATAGGGCTGGAGAGCTTGTGCAGAGGCCCCGGGCTACAACAGCTGCTTTACAGCTGTTTGCATCTCTGCCTTCTCCTCCCTGCTCCAGTCTGTGAGCAAGCTGCAGGGGGCACAGAGGCAGCAGGCTGGTTTACAAAAGGTATTTATTGTGCTTGGTACACGGCTGGTGGCACAGCTTTGGTTACAAGGCTGCAGGAGTCTGCATGGCTCCTGCAGGCGCGTGCTAGCAGAAAACATGCGGGATGCTCGGCGGTCCCACCATGAGCCCACAGCACCGGGGGCACGGCGTGGATGTCCCACAGAGGGATGTAAGGCACTTCGGGGTAATTGGTTTCATGTGGTCTCTTTGGTCTCTGTTCCTCCCTGCTGAAGCCGTGGGGTTGAGCAGCGCAGCTCGGTGGGACCAGCCCGGCTGAGGGGTTTGGGCTGTGGGCTCTGGTGATGAATGGAGGGGAAAACATCTGCATCACAGCTGTGTGAGGCAATGAGGGTGGCAGGGCCTGGTCCTGGGCACAAGGAGGATGCAGACACCACGGATAGTCCCTCACCCAACCAGTTCCCTGCTTTGTCTTCTCCCCGAACTGGCCTGATCCATGCCTGGTACCGGGTGCTCTGCACCTCCTCTACCATATCAATCACGCACAGAGGCACTGCACTGCCTCTGTCCCCTAAAGGACCCCACTCCAAGGCTGCCTGGCCCTGCAGCAACAGCACGGTGCGGATCTGCCCTACATCACCCAAGCCTGTGTGGAGCTCTCAGCTCCAGCCCTGCCCCCATGTATGTAGGGGTCAGACCAGCCCTGGGCTCGGCTCTCGGCTGCTATGGCACCCGTCAGCAGTTCCAAAAGCTCAGCAAACATGTGGCACTATGTGAAGATAAATGATACAGAAAGAAGGGGGACCCCAGCACCAGTCCCTGCTCCCCTTCACCAGCCCAGTGCAATGCCCAAGGCCAGCAGCAAGGTTACCAGCCCAAGCCGGGGCACAGCTCCTCCAGCCGTGCCCTTCACCTCCCCTGGCACGTGGTAGACAATGACCAGCTTCTCCCCAGCACCGACGGGATCCATCTCATCGCCCTTGTAGCAGCTCCGTCCCCCCAGGGGGCTGGCATGGGGGTCATCCTGCAGCAGGCCTTCAGCTGGATTCTCTGACCCGGCCAAGGCCACGTTGACCGACACCTCTCTTGTGCCTACATCGTTGATGGCGATGCAGGTGTAGGTGCCTTCATCCTCCTTGCTGAACTTGGGGATGGCCATGGTGCCATTCTTGAAGACCAAGAAGCGCTCCTGGCTCTGTTTGACACGCCCAGATGGGGAGAGGCTCCCATCCCGTGCCACATTGGGCCCGTCAATCTCAACGCCGCGCCCGGGGGTCTGGATCTTCCAGCGGATCTGGGGCAGGGGGCTGCCCGCCACGCTGCAGTGCAGGCTGAGCGTCAGCCCATCGGGCAGCACCGTGTTGTCCAGTTTGGACAGGTAGGTGAGCTGCACCGACGGGGCCACACACTGGTGCGCCGGGATGTCGGTCACCGCCCGGCCCCGCAGCCGCCCCGGGGCCGCGCACAGCGTGGAACCACCCTTGGTGAGGGACACCGAGGTGCTCTCAGCCCAGCGCTTGAGCCAGAAGAGCTTGCAGGAGCAGTTGAAGGGGTTGTTGAAGAGCTGTAGCTGGGACAGCGAGGGCAGCGGGTGGAAGGTGCCGTCGGCCAGCGTGGTCAGCTGGTTGTCATTGAGCCACAATGAGCGCAGCTCCGCCAGCGCCTGGAAGGCGTCACGGGGCAGCCCCGCCAGCCGGTTGTTGTTCAGCTTGAGGATCTGCAGCCCGCTCAGGTTGCGCAGGTCCTGCCAGGGGAAGGTGGCCATCTTGTTGTGGCTCAGGTCCAGGTTCTTCAGCTGTGCCAGCGTGGCGAAGGTGCCCGGCTCGGCGCCGCTGATCTGGTTGTAGCCCAGCCACAGCGACTGCACCTCGGGCACCTCGGCGAAGGCGCCGCGCTGCAGCCAGCCGATGCGGTTGGCCGACAGCGTCAGGATGGTGACGTTGGGGGACAGTCCCCGCGGCACCTCAGGCAGCTCCTTGTAGGCGCACTCGGCCAGCAGGCGCCCGTTCTTCTTGGGGGAGCAGGAGCAGGGCCCGGGACAGGCCAGCCCGCGGCACAGCAGCGCAGCGATGCCCAGGCAGCACAGCAGCGGCCCCATCCTTCCTCCTGGGGACAGACAGGGGACGTGAGGGTGGCCATGGGAATAGCCAGCATGGGATCTGTGTGTGCTTGCCAAGTGCTAACAGGAATCGGCCCTGCGATTATCCACAGCGGTAACGGGGAATGTCCAAAATATTCCCCACTCTGAGCAAGGCAAGGCTATGCCAATAGCTTCCGGCTACCTCCATGATCCTAAACTATTTCCTTCCCACTCCAGCTCCTTGACAAAATGTCCCCCCTGGCCCGGGGCACTGTTTCCCTGTTCTAGGCATCCTGCATCCCTCCGCTTTGGGGAGGAAAGCCGTGAGCTCCGCGCTCTGCATTCAGACCTCACCGCACCTCCCCTAACGCGGATCACCACCACCCTCTCTCCCACCCTCAGCCCTTCTCCCCTCCAAGCACCAACTCTGGGCCCCTCAGCCCTCCGACCAGCCGCCGGGGGCCTGCTGGAAGTCTTTACGTGCTTTGGGCTGCCGGGGGCAGAGCTAACTCCTTGCTGGCCTGGCCGCAGAGCAGCGTGGAGGCTGTGCCGCGCGGGTCCCACCGCGGAAGCAGTTAACTCAGCGAGGAGCTGGCAGCCAGACCCCTTTGTCTCGGCTCCGCGCTGCAGCGGGGCAGGAGGGGAGAGGGTGAAACGCTGCGCAACTATTTTATTATTTTTTAGCGGGGGAGGGGGAGGGGGGGGCGAGCCATGCTGCTGCAAAAGGGTGCGCGCAGCGGGCCCCAGCCTGCAGGGAGAAGCCAGCAGCAGGGCAGGGGCCGGGGCCTGGTGGCACTAGGGGGTCCCCTTCGGGGTGCGCGCACGGATCGTCCCCGCGCAGGATGAGTACGCGCACGGCTCCGGCCCCGCGCAGGACGGCTGCGCACCGCGCGTCCACCCGCGTCCCATCCCGCTCCCCCCATCCCCGCACTCCGGTTCCCGGCGGCGCTTCCCGGAGCGGCGGGGGGTGGGGGCCCGTTCCCTCTCCCCTCCGGCCGGGCCGCGGCAGCCGGGGGCGGTGCGGCGGGCGCATACCAGAGCCGTGAATAACATCCCCCCCTCCGCCTCCCCGGGCAGCCCCGGACACCCCTCCTCGGCGCCCCGTCACCGCACCGCTGGTTTCCCGGGGACGGAGCGCCCCTCGCTCCCCGCCGCTGCTCCGGGCTGGCGGCTGCGGCTCCCTCGGCCCGCACCCGGCTTCTCCTCCCCCCCTCCCGCTCCCCCGGGCCCTTTTGTTTTCCATGGCACCGACCCGCTCCAGCTTCTCGCCTCGCCGAGGATCGCGAGGAAAAAAAAACACAAGGCGGCCCCTCCTCCCCCGCTCCCGGCCCCAAAGGTCTTGGGGGGGGGAGAGGGGGTGGGCAGCGCAAAGGGCTCCCTACCCCGTCCCCTCGTTCGGGGGTGTATTTGTCCCGCAGCACCGTGCCCAGTTCTGTGGGATATGGAGGAGGACGCAACATCGGGGTGCAGAGCATCCCTTGCTCGGTGCCCTAAGCATCCCCTTCCTCCCCGACCAAAGTGGGGCTGCCAAACCCCGCAGGACCCCCCCCCCCAGCTCCGTCCTGTGGGGAGCTCCAGCCCTCGGCTGCCTGTGCTGACACCACCGAGGCTGTGAGCGAGTTTAAAAATAGTGCGGGGCGATGGGATTAACGGGATCGGAGCGGGTCGCTGGGGGGCTCGCAGCGGGACCTTCCCCTCCACCCTCGTCCCCGCATGAAATCGGGGTCAACTCACAGAGCTGCGGGCGCCCAGCCGAGGCTGGGAGCTGCTGTTCAGCCTCGGGTTTTTGATCTGGGAGATGAGATCTTCTCAGCCCGCCGCTGTGGGGCCGAGCATCCCAACCCCGCGGTGACCCCCATCTGCCACCCCGACGCGGGTTGTGACACCACGGCGAGGTGAGCGTGTGGTCACCGTCGCCCACGGGCACGTCCCGCTCCACCCGGGGCTAGTGGCACGGCTAAGGGTTAATGCCTTCGGAGGGGACGAGCCACCCCGCTGTGCCCCGTTAACCCTTTCGGGGCGGCAGAAACGTCCGTGGGATGCGGGGGGGATGCGGAGTTCCGTCCTTGTGCCTGCGGGCGCCTGGTGCTAATGAGCACCCTCCCGAAAAGGAGCAAATCTGGGAGCAATCCAGCACCGGGAGGCAGCTCGTTGCCGCGAGATTCCCTGTAGATGCGTTAGGCGGGGAAATCTATTACCCCCTAATTAAAGGCAGGCAGAAACGATTGTTCTTTTTCTATTCCTCGTATATTCCTAGGCATGAAACTCAATTAAAGTGTATCCGCAGATGGGGATTTGTCTGCGCGGGGTGGGGTGAGGGGGCTCTCTGCTTTACACATGTTTTTAAAAGCTGCAGCAAACACCTGGGCTGCCGCAGCAGAGCCTGGAACTGCGAGGATTTGGGGGATTCGGGGGAAGGGGGGGGGGGAGCACCCCTCCGCCTGCCCCCTCGGTGCTTTGTCTGTTTGCTTCCCGTGCCG
The DNA here is from genome assembly GCF_002078875.1 of Numida meleagris. Taxonomy (NCBI): domain Eukaryota; kingdom Metazoa; phylum Chordata; class Aves; order Galliformes; family Numididae; genus Numida; species Numida meleagris. Next base: position 1,825,484 of record NC_034417.1, read on the forward strand.
TAGGAGAAAGATGCAGAGCCAGCAGAGCCGGACTTAAAATAGAAAGCCGCGCTCCGGAGCTGGAGAAACGCGTGGCTGAGGGAGGGTGAGGGCGGATGGATGGGTGGGTGGTGGTGGGTGGGCTCGGGGTGCCTGGCTCCCAGTCGGCCGGCACTGGGGGCTGTGGGCTGTGGGCTGCTCTTCCTCCCCCCCTTGTGCGTCTGCCTGGTCCCCTTCACGTGGGCGAGGTCGGCTGCAAGCGCAGCTCCAGATAAGAAAAGCAATCAAAGGCAACCTTAAATCTTCACCGCGTAATCGTGGGCTTAAATCACTCGTGGGGCGAGAGCAGAGAGCTCCAGGTTCATAAATCCAGCCCGACGGCACCGGGCACCTTCACGGCGTGGGGGGGATGCTGAGGGAGTGGGGACATTTGGGGCCGGGGGGGTGGCAACGTGGTGCTGGGATGTGTCCGTGTAGGGGCACACATCCAGCAGGAGCGTGTGCACAGGGAAGGAACGCGTGGTGCCTTTATGGGAGGTGTGGGTGTTTCATGTGAATTTCTATAGGCACTGAGCACACTCATCGTGCTTGTGCAAAAAGCAGGCACGCCGCCTGTGCTGCTGCCACTTATGTGTGCACAGCGTGCGTATCTCTGCGTGTGCTGTGTGAAAATACTGTTTGCTTTTTGATATAGGGTATATATTTATAGGGCGTGCCTATGGAGTGCATAATATATATTCGGTTTGCTGTATTTTCAGGTTTATTCAGGTGGTGTGCATGGACTGCGGGCATACAAAATGTGTGTGTGTGTAAGGTTTATCCGTGTGAGTTCACGGCATGTATGCACTAATGAGTGTCTACAGCGTGGACGTGTCTCTATACGGTGCGTGTATGTCTCTGCATGCTTTAGGTAGGTGCACGTAGATAAATATACCCTGTATTCCTGCACGCAGTGTGCACAGAAATAAGCACGCGTAGGCAGCTTTGCGTCCCTCCAGGAGCTGCAGGACACGGCCCCACGCCACCTCCCACCCCCGCACCGTGCTGAGCCGAGCCGGGGGGGCACCGGGGGGCAACGGGCGGCACTGGGAGGGGGGACAGGGGAGCTGGCTGCGACCCCCCCACCCCTCCAAACAAGCACGGAGGCGGCTGCACTTTCAATCCCTTTTATTGAATCTTTCACAGACAGAAGGGCGCAGAAAGGCGCCCGAGCTCTCTCCAGCCCCGGGGATCCCGGGGGGGTGGGGGTGGGGGGGCGGTGTCCCCTCTCCTCCCGATGGGGCTGGGGGTGGGCACGGACACCGGATCCCGCCCGCCCGCCAGCAGCACGGGCTCGCCTACGGCACAGACACTTGCTACAACGCTACTCTACCCAAC
>NC_034417.1:1826911-1842110 GCF_002078875.1 Numida meleagris
GGGGGGGGTCGGGCCGCCCCCGCAGCCCCGGGATCGGGCGGGGGGCGCGGAGCTGTCCAGCGCCGCCGGGTGCTGAAAACGGTGCCGCACCGGGAGCTGCGGGAAGGGCTGAGCACACGCTCGGCGCCCGGGGAACGGTCTGGGGGGAATTTCAGGTATTTAATTTTAACCGATTGGCTTTTTTTAATTTATTTTTTTTCATCTTTTCGGTTTTTTCGTTCTTTTCCTTCAAGAGGACCGAAAATAAGGGGAGAGCGGTGGGCCCGGGAGGGAGGGGGACGGGGAATCGTTGCGCTGCAGTGGCAATGGGGATTGATCTGAACCCGAATGGAAACGAAATCGGAGGAGCAGCGTCCCGCCCGCCCCCCGCCCCGCCGGACCCGAGCCCCTTCCCCGAGGACCTGCAGCCTGGAGGAGGAAGAAGAGGAGAAGGAAGGATGCACCAGGGGGATATTTTCCATCTCTCCTCGCTCCTTCCCCGGAGGAGAAGCGGCAGCCTCCCCAAGGGGCTGGGGGTGCTGGGGGCAGTGGGGACCGGGGGGTGATTGGGGGGTTCAGCGGGGACGCTGCCGGTAGTTCCCGTTGATCTCCTGGGAGATGGTGACAGCCTCGGCGCCCAGCGGCAGCTTGTCACTGTACTCGGAGCGCACCTCAAACTCCTCACCATTGGCTTTGGACTGCGACTCCGCCATGGAGCTGGCTGCTACACTCTCCTCCCGCTCCAGCTCTGTGGTCCCCTCGGCTTCTCTCCTCCTCCTCCGCCTGCCTCCTTCATCATCATCCTCCTCATCCTCGTCCTCTTCCTCTGGGTCCCCTTCCCCCACCTCGCTGGGGTTGTAATTCTTCTCAGACTCCAGGTAGGAGGTGCGGGGGTCAAAGTCGGCAGCCATGTGCTTCTCCATCTGGTCTGGGTTCTGGGCTTTCATGATCAGCTTGTAGGTTTTGCCCTGGTACTTGGAGAGGAGGTGGCACCACGTGGCACCCATCAGGGGGAGGGTGGCCAGGAGCAGCAGGAAGATGCTCACAACCACAATGATGATGAGAGAGGGGATCTCCTTTTTGGTGGTGAAGACCACTTGGACCTGGCAGTCCTCCCCCAGGTAGGTGAGGCACACCGAGTAGTTGGTGCCAGGCTTCAAGCCCTGGAACCAGTATGAGTTCACTCCTTCCTCGATCTTGGACCACTGCACCAAGGCGTGGCCACGGCTGCTCTCCTGGCACAGGTAGAGCATCCTCAGGTGCACCTTGTCGGGCTGCACGTAGGTGGGTGTCAGCTGCACCCGGGCATCACGCTCCGACACATCCAAGGCGATCACACCCAGGTCGAAGGTGTGCTGCTTGAAGTCACCGCTCTGGTTGAAGGCATGGTTGGAAATGTATCTGCTGGTTGGCATGGAGCCACACTTCTTCTCAAAGGGAGGAAGCTGGAAGGGGACTTTTCCATCTCCCGTGGGCTCCATCCCAGCCGCTGAGGATGGTTGGCTCTGCCGGGTGGGGCTGAGGGGTTTGCTCCTCTCATCAGGTGTGAGCACGCTGTTCTTTGCTCCCTTGGCTCCAGGCTTCTTGTCACCTGGCTGTGCTTTGCCCCCCGTTGGGTCCCTGCCGGGCTGCAGTGGGTACTTCTGGGCTCCAGCCACAGCCACGTTGACTGAGGTGTGGTTGCTCCCCATTTCATTGGTGGCCAGGCAGGTGTAGGTGCCCTCCTCCTTCTTGCTCAGGTGAGGAATCACCAGTGTGCCATTCTTGAAGACCAAGAAGCGCTCAGGGTCCTGTTTGGGGGGGTCCTTCCCCGCGCTCTCACTCGGGCTGCCGCTGAGCTCCAGGGTCTGGCTGGAGGTGCGGATCTTCCAGCTGACTTCGGGTGGTGGAGTGCCCGTCACGGCACAGTGCAGCGTCAAGGTAAAGCCATCAAAGAGCTCCGTGGTGTCCAGGTTGGGGTAGTAGGTGAGCTGCACAGAGGGCGAGGTGCACTGTGTGTCCGGGATCTTCCCCACCGGCACCCCACGGAGCTGCTCCGGGAGGTTGCAGGTGATGGACTCCTTCTCCGGGATGGAGATGAGCGTGCTGTCCATCCACTTCTTGAGCCATTGGAGCTTGCAGGAGCACTCAAAGGGGTTGTTGTAGATTTGCAGATGGGACAGGGAACTGAGCGAGTCGAAGATGCCTTCGGCGAGCGTGGTGAATTTATTGTTGTTGATGCGCAGAGACCGCAGGTCCTTCAGGGTGTGGAAAGCCCCCTGAGGCACCACAGCCATGTGGTTGTTGTTCATCTTGAGCAGCTGGAGGGCGCTGAGGTTGTAGAGGTCCTGCCAGGGGAAGTCCACGATCTGGTTGTGGCTGATGTCAAGGTTCTTCAGCTGCACCAGGATGGCGAAGGCGCCGGGCTCGATGGCGCGGATCTCATTGTGCGCCAGCCAGAGGGACGTCACCTGGGTCACCTCCACGAAGGAGCGCCGCTGCAGCGCCGTGATCTTGTTGGCCGACAGGCTGAGGGTGGTCACGTTGGAGGGCAGCCCAGTGGGCACCACCTGGAGATCCTTGTAGGCGCAGTCGGCGAACTGGTGGGCGTACTTATCCACGCAAGCGCAGGGCTCGGGGCACGCCCGGGCTGAGCCCAGCAGGGCTGCCAGCCACAGCCACAGCGCCAGGGCCATGTCCCCTGCCAAGGGACACAGGGGCTGGGTGGGCGCCCGCCCCATTCCCTGCCGCCTGGAGGGAGGCGGCGGGGACGCGCCCCATTGTCTGCGCCCGGCCCCCCGCAGCATCCCCGCCCGCCCCCTTGCTCCTTCTCCTCCCAGCTTTCTTTCTTATTGCTTTTCCTCCCCCAGGTCTCGTTTTCTTCCCTCTTTTTATTTTATTTTATTTTTTTTGTATTTCTGCTTTTTCTGTTATTTCTGTCTCTCTTTTTTCCTTCCTCCTTCCACCCTTCTCTCTCCTCTTCACTTTTCTCCCTTCCTTCTCCCTCTCCCTCTACTTTTCCCCTTCGCTATTTCCCCTCTCCCCCGTCTCTCCCCATTTCCCCCCATTTCTCCCCGTTCCCCCCAATTTCTCCCCGTTCCCCCCCAGCCCCACCGCACCGGGAGCTGACCCCGCACCTTACCCGCTCCTAAGTGCCGCTGAGCAACACGCAGCGCTTCTCCCCTCCGCTGCCGCTCCTCCGCATCCTCCTCCCCAGCCCCGTTCCCCGCAGCCCGGAGGCGCCCGGAGGCGGCGGTGAGGGGCTCGGCGTGCCGGGGGCAACCCGCACCTCGCCGGCCTCGGAGCTGCGCACCGGAGCGGGGCCGGGCGGGCACTGGGGCTGCGGAGCCGAGAGAGGAGGGAGGAATTAGCATTTCTGCCAGCCTCCCCCTCCGCACGGCCGCCCCCTTCCCATCCCACCACCCACCCACCGCCGCCTCGCCAAGCCCCGCAGCCGTTCGCAGCCCCCGAAAATAAAGCTAAGAAACGCCAAGAAGCCTCCTCCCCGCCTAGCAGCGATAAAACCCGCACGCACGCGGCAGCAGCTGGGATGCGGTGTCTTCGTCCCCGTTCCCCCACCCCCGCCCCGCTCCCGTCGGGGCTGAGTACGGAGCCGGGACGCCCCCGCCCTTTGGGAGCTGCTTGTGCTCGGGCTCCGGTGCTGGAGGAGCGGGGGGGATGCGTCCACACCGGCCGTCCCCCGGGGGGTGGTTCCCTTCCACACAGAGCTGGCTGAGCGCGGGGAGCCTTAAACTTGAAGGCGGGCACGTTCCCCCCGACGTGGGGGTCTCTTCTCCCGGCCCTGCCCCTCCATGAGAAACACGATGAATAATTGATTTTGTTAGTGGGATCGATTCCTGCCTCCCTCCATCTCTCCCTGTATTCCTCCATCCCTCCCTCCATCCCTCTCTGTATCCCTTCCTGTATCCTTCCATCTCTCCCTGTATCCCCACCCCCCCACCCCTCTGCCACAGGTCCCCCAGCCCATGTGGTTCATCCTGCTCCTCACGGTGCCCACAGCTCCAGGGGTCTGGGCCGTCCCTCTGCAGGGTCTCACAAGCAAAGGAACACCGTCAGCCCCTCTCCCTCCAAGGTGGGAGCCCTGACGCCACGGGGATGGGCGTGCTCCCTGCTGGGGGGCAGCAGTGTGATGGATGGAGGGGCAGAGAGTGAAGGAGCCTCACCCTTGTAGGGTCTCCGAGCCCCTCAGTCTGTCCCATCATGGCACAGGTTTGAACCAGTCCCTCTGACATCCCCTCCCTGCTCTGGTGGAAGAGACACAGCACATACCATGACGCTCCCACCTGAGGACGGACTCCTTTTATTTCCCGGCACCGTGAGGCCCTCACCATATGCTTTCAGAAGCAGCAATGCAGCTTGTGCAGAAAGGACAGAGGCGTGTCACTCCTCCTGATCCTGGGGAGCAGATGGCCTCGGTGTGGCAGCAGCCAGCCCTGCATGTGGGGACAGCAGTGCAGCCAAACAGCTGGCCGGGGAAGGGCTGAGCTCAACCCGCGGCCGAGAGCACAACATCTCCAGCATCTCGGGCTGCGGTGGGGCCGAGACGTGACTCACTGCCTTCCCATCTCGCTGGCTGGTAGCCCAGGCATGCCCTCACCCTCAGCGTGACACTCTCACAGGCACAAGCAAGCTGCAGCTCGGGGAATTACGGCATCGCAGGCTCGGAGTCGAGTTTTATAGGCATTTTTTCCCATTCTGCTCACTCCGAACGCCCACGGACTGTCAGCTGGGATCTGGGCTCCAGAGGTCAAGACACAGGGATGCAAGGCTAGCAAGATGCTCTCAGGTGCACTAAAGTAGGTTAAAATGCCACAGGGACGTGGCCAGCACCAAGACAATGCTTGCTTTCTGGTTCAGCTGCTGCCCACTGCACTTTGCTGGCTCTTCCCAAGATGCCTTCATTCATCATGCACGAGGAAGAAATCCAAGTGTCCCAGATCTGGCTCCCAGACACGTTTAGGGAGCACTGGAGGCTGCACGCTGTGTTGGAAATGGGTCACAGGATGGGCTGTGCACGGCGGGGTGGATGATGCAATTGTGCCTCAGTTTCCCATGGGGGAGAGTGCCTGGAATAAGAGCAGGGTTTGGAGCTCTCCGCCAGGAGAGGATGGAGGAAGATGGAGATATGGATGGATGGATGGATGGATGGATGGATGGATGGATGGATGGATGGATGGATGGATGGATGGATGGATGGATGGCTGCATGAAAGGATGGGTGGGTGGATGCATGGATGAGTGCAGAGATGGATGGAAGGATGGACAGATACTTGGACGGGTGGATGAATAGGTGCATGAATGGGTACATGGATGGCTGGACAGATGGCTTCAGAACTTTCAGCCTGTTCACACCATGTCAGCTCCAGACACCCTAGTTTTGCATGCCCCTAAACATGTGACAAGCTGTGCTGAGGGCCAGATCCGCAGCTGGTGTTGACAAATGTAGTAGTTCTCATGGTATAGGTGAGAGCAGCCTCCCAGCTGGAGGAATCACTGGTTCAATGAGGGCTTGCTGATTTACAAGTCCGCCTGCTGCCTGGAAGCATCTAGGGGAGGAATCCTCCTCCCCATGCTGGGACACTGGTTATTTAAGGAGATGAGCAAGCCTCCAGTGTGAGCAATCCTGGGTTCTTTAGCTTTTAGCCACACTCCATCCCCTTTCAGGTCAGGTGAGGGCATCAAGACTCTGTGCTGGGAGCGCGGCTGGAGGTGATACACTTCTTTCCTTCGTTTTTCATCCCCTTTCTCCAAATATTTAACAGAATCCTGACTACCCTATCCTTGCTTGGTGGCCCCTGGGATCCAAACCTGTTTTGCTGTGAAGAGATACACATTTAATAAAAATACCTAACCCAGTTAACCTTTCTCTTGCACGCTAGAGCAAATACTCCCCTGCCTTGGACCTCCCCCCACCCCGGCCATCCAAGCTGAGTGATCTTGCAGGCTATAATCAAATGCAGAGGAACTGGCCCTTTGGCTCTAATTAGTTTTGCATGAGTGTTGGGGGAAGAAATCCATTTTCATAAACAGAAAGGATTTATGCTGCTCCTTCTTGCCTTCCTTTTTTTCTTTTTTTTTTTAAACCGAGTCCCAAAGCGCTTTGCTGAGGGCTAGCAGGGAGTCGTTTTATGAATGGTTTAGATTGAGCAATGCATTATTAATAACAGCCAATCAGGCAAGCAGCGCATTATATATCATTTCAGGAGGTTCGCTTAATTCGGGGAAGTTATTTATTGCTCTCACAAAAGAAAACTCTCTTCTTCCTCACAGCTCAGCCTGAAGGTTGGGTGGGTGCGCTCGGGAGCGGGCACCTCGGGGTGCCCCGTGTCCTGCAGTGATTAATGGCAGCGGAGCCCTACGCCCGCTGGGTGGGTGAACTTTATGGCAGCTCAGGGCTGAAGATGGCAAATCCGGCTCCCGCGGCCCATTGCCCCCGCTATTGTTTTACAAGGCTTTGATGAGGCCGAGTGACAGCAACCAGATGGGCCCGGCTCTCCGCCGGCTGTGCCCCTCGTCGCAGGGTAAGGATGGGCACAACCCCTATACGAGACGCCGGAGAATCCCCGGGGCGAGCGAGACGCGGGTTCCCCCGCTGCAGCGGGAGGGCTGCGAGGAGTTCCACGCCCGCCGGGGTGCACGAGTGGGTGCACACGCGTGTGCCACAAAGCGCGTGCCCGAGCGGCTGTGCAAAGGGGACATCTGGTGGCGGCCGCCCCGCACTGCGGGGAAAGCGAAGGAAGACGGAGGGGGATTTGATCCGGAAACAGCTTTATTGGGTAAAAAAAAAAGCAAAAAAAGAGAAACTTCAGCGTGAGGAGGAGGTTCCTTACAAAACGAAATGCTGGAGGATGCTCGGCCAGCCAGCAGTGATGCTGCTCGTGGGGCGATCCCAGCAGCGATCCCATCCCACAGCCTCTGCCTGGCCGCTGGGCTGCAGCATCTGAGCGTGCAGGTAAGAATTTCATAAGAAAACAGTGTGGGGTTTTTTTTTGGTTTTTTTTTCTTTTGTGTGTGTGTGTGTGTGTTTTTTTTAGCTGGCAATAATTTTCCCAGGGAGCTCTGTGGTAATCTCTGTCAGAATGGGGCGGCGGAGGGGCTCGAGCATCGGTGTCCTATGGAAAGAAGCGCTACCGGCGATGGCTTGAGCAGTTCTCCCTGCAGCAGCGTGAGGTTTGTGCTATCTGAGCGCAGCCTGAAGCTTAAGCAGGAAGAAAAGTTTAAAAAGTGGGGATCCTCTGCCCCCATATCTCCACCTCCATACCTCCACCTCTGTATCTCAGTGGGAGCCCCGTTGGAGGGTGATACCACGGACAGTTTCAGGCTCCTACATCCTTTAATCCTTTAATTCTTTCTCAGAGAAGAGCCCAAGCTCGAGTTGTCCCTATGCCCAGAGCCGTCCCTATGCCCAGAGCTGTCCCTAAACCCAGAGCTATCCCTATACCCAGAGCTGTCCCTATGTCCAGAGCTGTCCCTGTGCCCCTGGGGATGCTGCCACGTGGGCCCCCACCTCCAGGCAAATCTAGGCGGGTTTGCTGCCTGCCAGGGCAGGGAGAGATGGGGCGGGGGGAGGGCAGCTCAGCAAGCAGTGAAGTCCGATGTCACGCTCATCACCGTGTCCTCCTCGCTGTCCTCTGAGATGCAGATGATGATGTTGCCATCCTCTGCAGAGGGAATGGGACGGGGATGAAGCTCCAGAGGGCAGATCTTGGGCTCCTGATCGCTCTCATTATGGGGGACCCCAATAACGACCCACCTGCATCCTGAGTGCGGCTCCTGCTGGCCTTGGAGGGGGGGATGCGGCCGTTGTGGCTCGGCACAGACGTGCTGGGCTCCCCTCTGCTGTCCCACTGGCTCAAGCTGGGCTCCCCTCTGCTGTCCCACTGGCTCGAGCTGGGCTCGCCGGCATCCCGCTCCAGCTTCAGCAGCTTGGGTGAGATCTGGCTGCTCTTCTCCACGCGGGACTGGCACCGCTTGGGCCACTTGGTGGCTTGGGACACCTGCACAGGGGACATCAGGCAATGGGGTGGCTCCTCTGGGTCCCAAAAGCTCCCATCCCAATGGGGCGCTCCTTACCGTGCTCACCCCCACATCGGCGAGGCTGATGGTGAAGGTGGGCTCGATGTCCTGGCTGTTGTGCTGCGGGGGCTCCTCCTGCTGCACAGAGAGCACAGAGCAACGGTCAGGAGGAAGCTGGGAGTCGCTCCGTGGGTTGGGGAAGGCTTCCAGAGAGGAGAAGCAAGGAGCCATCCCCGCACTGGGATGAGGCACACGTGTCTCACCAAGTTGTTCTCCACGGCCACCTCCACCGCGGGGACTGGCTGAGGAGTGCCACCTGCAAGAGAAAGGGCAGGGCTGCAGCCTGCGCCATGGAAGGGGGACCAGAACGAAGCGCTTTGGGATGGCCAAGGGGCTTCGGAGCCTTCGGGAACATACAGAGAGTAAGCGGCACAGCTGTTCCATCACAAGGAGAGTGATGCAGAGAGTGACTGGGGAGGGAGGGTGATGAGCACCGGGTGCTCGTTGGCCACGGGTGCCCGTATCTCACCTCGCAGCCCCTCGATGCACACGGCCAGCACCTGCAGCCTGGCACGGCACTCGGCAAAGTCCTCGTGCAGCACCAGCCCCCCGGCCGCCGCCGGCTGCTGCCGCCGCAGCTCCTCCAGCGCGTCCTTGATGAAGGGCTGCATGTCCATCACCTCCTGCTCCGTGGCGTACAGGCCCATCTTCTCCACCAGCCGCTCGCCCGCCTCCATCCGCCGCAGCACGGCCTCCACGCGCCGCAGCTCCCCCTCCAGCTCCCGCCGACCCCGGTTCTGCCGCTCCTCCACCAGCGCCAGCAGCTCCTCCTCCTTGTCCCGGATCAGACTCACCAGCTCCTCCACGCGCCGCTGCACCAGCTCCCGCGCCCCCTGCCCCGCCGCCTCCAGCTGCACCACCTCCTCCAGCAGCACCACGTGCAACGCCTCAAAGCCGCCCCGCTGCTGCTCCAGCTCCTTCCCCAGCGCCACCAGCTCGTCCCGCCGCAGCTGGGCCTCCCTGCTGACGTCGCAGTGCTGCCCGCTGTGAGTGGCATCCAGCAGTGCGCAGATGCAGCACACCGCCTTGCGGCACTGCTTGCAGTAGATGCTGTGAAAGTGAGAAGAGCCGGAGCGATGTCAGGCCGCGCCCCGAGATGAAGGAAGCAATGTAAGAACATGAGGAATTATTTACTCAGAGGGCGGTGAGGTGCTGGAACAGGGTGTTCAGTGAACTGTGGGTGCCCCATCCCTGGAGGTGCCCAAGGCCGTGGATGGGGCCCTGGGCAGCTTGATCTCATGGCAGGGGTTGAAGCTGGCTGGGCTTTAGGACCCCTTCCAAGCTGCGCCATTCTATGAACTGATTTTCCGATCACCTGTTCTCCTTAGAATCGTAGAATGGTTGGGTTGGAGGGGACCTTAAAGCCCAACCAATTCCAGTTGTCCACCGTGAGCTGCCTGAACCCCACCAGCTCAGGCTGCCCAGGGCCCCATCCATGGCCTTGGGCACCTGCGGGGATGGGACACCCGCAGCTTCTCTGGGCATCCTTAGACATCCCACCAGCCTTCTTCCTGGGCTCCAGCAGCCTCCTCATCTTCAGCCCACGCCCTCCTCTGGCCCCACCAGCAGCCCCAACACTTCCCCCCCGCTCCGCACCCAACCGACTCCCATCCAAACCCTCCACCTGGTGGCCCTGCCTGGGGGGACCAGGGCAGCAGAGGGACAGGACCACCTCGCTCAGCCCAAAGATTGGAGACAAGACGCTCCCGGTCCAGGAGACCTACCTTAGGCTCTGGTTCAGGTGGGTCGGGATGGAGCAGGACGAGCTGCCGGCCCTCCTGGTGCCCTCAAGGAACTCCTGCGGCGATCCCACCCTGATGTCCTGCACCCTCTTGGCCTCGTGGTTCTCCCTCTTGACGTAGCGCTGGTGGGTCTCAAAGCACTTGGTGCACAGGAACTCCTTGCACTCCGGGCACCAGTACTCACTGGCGCTCCTGCAGTTGTCGCACAACAGCTCGGCCCCGCTGACAATGCGCCGGTAGACGCGCAGGCGGGCCAGCAGGCTGGAGAACAGCACGTTGTCCGTGTCGGGGATGCCGTTGGGCTGCGGGATGGGCGCCTGGCACACGGGGCACTGCCCCACGGGTTTGTTCTCGCTCAGGCAGCCCATGCACAGCGTGTGCAGGCAGGTGAGCAGCTTCAGGTTGGGCGATTCCTGGCGGCAGCCCTCGCACAGCACGAACTGGAAGTCGTCCTCCACCGCCGGCCCAGAGGGAGTGGGGCGCTGGGAGGGTCCGGGCACGGCCTCCGGCTCCTTGGGGGCGGCAGGGCCATCTAGGTGGGACGAGGAAGCAGGAGAAGTAGGGAGAAATGGGGTCTGTGCATTCGGGGTGTTGGATTTAGGGTTACATTTCAGGCACGGGGAGGATCCAAGTGTGGCAATTGATTTTTTACTTTCACTTTTCCTCCTTCCGGAGCTTGCCGTGGGGGATGCAAGAACAATCAATGTCCCCACCGCCTCCAGGGTGCTGCCACCAGCCCTGTCCCCGAAGCCCCCCACAGCCCTCCCCAGCCTGTCAGAGAGCCCCATACAAAGCAGGCAAAACAGGCAGCGAGCCCCCCTCGCCACCTCCCCTCACATCTTCTGTATCCCCCCCATAGAACAGTTTTGCACCCCAGTTGTGCTCCCGTTGCTCCCAACCCACTCGTGGAGCACTTTGGGGGGCTCCCATTCCGCCTCTCCCCCACCCCCCCAGCCCGCCTCCCCCTGCAGTAATAAGCGGGGAGCGGGGACACGGCGACGGGGGGACCCCTTTACCTCCTTGGGACCCGGGGGTCCTGGGGACTTCGGGGCTGCCGGGCATGTCGGGGCACTGCGCCGAAGGCTTCGCTTTCGTTTCTGCAGTCAGGCGTGGGGAAGAGGAGGAGCTGGGGGAAGGAGGAAGGTGGGGATGACGGGAGGGGGCGGGACGAGGCCGGGACGGTGCACGGTCCCGCGGGGGTCCCACGTCCCACCCGTCCCGGCTCCTGCCATCCCCCTGCACTGGGAGGGGAAATCTCGGGTGGGGGGAGCTGCTGGGGTGATGCTAGGGGGGGGATGCAGGCACACACGGGGTACCACTCCCTTTTGTCGGATGCCGAGATGGAGGAGCGTTTTTCCGAGTGTTTTGTCGGACCGAGAAGGCCGCGGGGAGCGGGATTTGCTGGGAAAAAAATATCTATTTCCCTATTTCCTACGCGGCGGAGGGGACCCCGTGGGGCTGCGGGACCCTCCGGACCCCCCCGAGATACGCGTGAGGCAGAGGACGCGGTGCTCCCCGAGGCCGGCGGAGCGCTTCCCGAGCAGTGCTCCCGCCGGAAAAACTCACCCCGCCGTGAGCCGTGCGTCCCTCTGCCGTCACAGCCACATGACGGGCGGACCAGGAAGCGCCGGCAGCTCCCTCCTTCCCCCCCGTAGCTTCCTCATCCTCATCTAGGCACCGCCGGGAGGATGGAACCCCCCGGCCCCCGGCCCGGCTGAGGCTCCGGCAAGGAAAACCCGAATAGCATTGCTTTCTTGCAGCACGGCTGCAGGGCTGTTGGGTTTGGCACTGCACATCGCAGCAGGGAGATGTTCAGCAGGTCGGGATACCAGGCTCTTCCCTTGGGGGATTTTGACCGCTTCCAGCAGTCCAGCATCGGGCTGTACGGTGCGCACAAGGGTTTCTTCTCCTTCGGAGACAATGCAGACCCACTGGGGCCGGCCAGGAATGCTGCAGGTGAGTCCCGACCCTAGAGGGGAGATGCTGCTGTCCTCTCCTCCGGGGTTTTCTGCAGGGTGTTGTGCTGGCTGGATGCCCTCACTTGGCCTGGATGGGGTTCGCTGGTGGGTGCACATTCCCTGTCCCCTTTGCAGACTCCTCCCAGGGCTGGCTGTCCTGGATCTGCCATGGGATCATCACCTCCTTGGTCTTCCTACTGATGCTCCTCACCTTCCCCATCTCGGGCTGGTTTGCCTTGAAGGTAAGGGAGGAGAGCAGGCGAGGAGCAGGGTACCAGCTCCTGGCATTATACTCCTGTCCTTGTCTCTGTTCCCCCGTCCCAGATAGTGCCCACCTACGAGCGAATGATCATCTTCCGCCTGGGCCGCCTCCGTGCGCCGCAGGGCCCCGGCGTAGTGCTGCTGCTGCCCTTCATCGACCACTGGCAGCGTGTGGACCTGAGGACACGGGCCTTCAACGTGCCCCCCTGCAAGGTGAGCCACCCTCGAGGCATCCCAAATACCCAGAGCAGCGTTCTGCCTATCGTCATGGTGAGGCAAGGAGCGTTGCAGGGCTGGGAGCCGTGAGCCCTGGGGCTGGGAGGCTCCCGTTGACCTCCCACACCTTGCTCAATGGATGTTCCCAACTGGAGACATCTCCAAAACATCATTCCGTATCCAAATGTCTCTCACTAATGGCTGGAAGTTGTCGTTCATAGTAGCCCAAATGTCATCATTGGGGTTGGCTTTGCTTCTACCGACCCTCTTATTAAAGAGATGGGAGAAGAGATCATCCCTTGGCTCCCAGCTCTGTGCACAAGGCTTGGGCGCGGGGTGCAGTGGGGCAGACCCTGACCCCCTCTCCCAGCTGATCTCCCAGGACGGCGCGGTGCTCTCCATGGGCGCCGACGTGCAGTTCCGCGTGTGGGACCCTGCGCTGTCCGTGCTGGTGGTGAAGGACCTCGTGGCAGCCACCCGCATGACGGCACAGAGCGCCATGGCCAAGGCCCTGGGGAAGAAGAGCCTGCGGGAGATCCAGGGGGAGAAGCTACGCATCGGGGAGCAGCTGCTGGTGAGAACGGCCCCGAATGTTCCCTGGGTGGGGGACACCTCGCCCCATGTCTAATCCGGCAGCACGCTGAGCTGTGGGATCTATGGTCTCCGTGCTCTTCTGGCCTCCCACCACCTCTCTTCCCTTCTTCCCACAGCTCGACATCAACGACACGACCAAGTCCTGGGGACTGGAGGTGGATCGCGTGGAGCTGACGATGGAGGCGGTGCTGCAGCCCCCCCGGGACACCCTGCTGGGACCTCTGGGTGCCATACCCCCGGTGCTGGAGGGCCCTCCCCCGCAGCTGGCTGCCCACCTCCTCGGCAGCACGCCCAGCACCCCAGGGGCAGGTAGGAGTGCAGGGCCACAGCCGTGCTGTGTGGTGTCCCCGCCGTGTGCCCCAGAACCTTTGAGCCTAGGGGCTGTGTGAGAGAGGAGCCAAAGTCCTGCAGATACCACAGCCTCATGAGCACAGCACAGATAGGCTGGAGGCAGCTTGGGTTTGGTGTGGAGAGCTTGGCACGGCTCTCAGAAGGGGTGGGCATGCTGGGAAGCGATAGTGAGATTTTTCTCCAGGTGCTTTGAGTCATGGGGATGGGAGGAAGGTGCACGTGTTTGCTCAGGCCCCTGCTTATTCCTAAGAAGGAAAGAATGCGCTCTGTGGTTGCAGTGTGACTATGCTAGATGTCTCAGCCCTTCATGGATTTTGGCTCCATAAAAAATGGGGCAAGCAGGGGAATCAAAGCTGGGGGGGACCTGGTGGAGACTGGAGAAGGGAGTGCCGTGCTGGTGGGGGTCCCCGTGGAACAACAAAGCTCATCCCAGTGCTGTGCCCCCTTCCATCCCTTTGCCCCAGCAGACAGTGTGGGGACAGCAGGCGAGGCGGACTCCCCTAGGAAGAGGCCCAGCGTGGCCGAGCTGCTCTCAGCGGTGGAGCCCGTCCTCTCCGAGGCACTGGTGAGCCAGGTGGGAGCATCTTACCAGGTGGACATCATCCTGCCCGGCGGCGCCCGCAGCACCTTCTTCATAGACCTCTCTTCAGGTGGGATGGAGTGGGTGCCCTATGGGATCTCCTCGTGCTCGGCCCAGCGGGGTGAGAGCGCTGGGACCCAGCTCACGGCCGCTCCCTCTCGCCCCATCCGTGTCCCACAGGCAGCGGGCGGGCTGGCTGCGGCGTGCCCCAGGGCAGCCCCGACGTGGTGCTGGAGGTGGCGGAGGAAGACCTGCAGGAGCTGGTGCTGGGCGAGCTGCGGCCCCTGGCTGCCTACATGAGCGGGCGGCTGCGGGTGCAGGGCGATCTCCAGCTGGCCCTGCGCCTGGAGGAGCTCTTCAAGGCCGTGAAGCTGCACAGATAGAGCGCGCGTGTCCGTGTGCATGTGTCTGTAGGTGGGGGATGCCGCCCGCCCTCCCCGTGGGGTGACAGGAGGCAGGTGAAGACCTGAGCGGGGAAACTGAGCCAACGGAGGCGTCGCTCCTTGGCTGAGCCCCTGCGCCTGCCCTTGTGCTCGTCTTTACCCTTCTCACCCCTTGCCTGCAATGCAACCAGTGGGCACCCCAGCTTTGGGCCCCGTGGTCCTCGCGGCTGCTGCCTTGCGGGGAGGGAGCGGAGGTGGCATCTGGGGGAAGGAGCAGCTGGGAGTTGCCCCTCCCAGCGCAGCGCTCTGCAAGAAGTGACGGCGTCGATTTGTGTTTTCTGCATGCGTGCTGTGAGGTCTGTCTGCGCGGTGCGCGTGGGGGGCTGCGCCCGGCCGTGTATCCGTAGCTCTTTATTTTGTAAGCTTCCTTTCTATCCCAATAAACATGCTCTGAGGGTAGTGACGGGCTGATATGGCTTCTGTGGGAGCTCCCCCGCGCCCTGCTGCGCTGAGCCGTGCCTCAGTTTCCCCATTCCTACCAATAGACTGTGTGGGGATGCTCAGCACCCAGAGGTTAAAGCATCTGCCTGCTCTGGGCAGCCCCAGCCGGCACAGGGTGGGAGTACCCCCTTTGGTGATGTCCCCCTTCAGTGACAGTCCTTTTAGGGCTGCCACCCCTTTGGTCGTGGTCTCCACGTGGAGGTGGTCCCATAGCCACCAGCGGGGCGTGGATGGAGCGACGCTGGGATGGAGAGGAGCCGGGGTGCAGCCTCCCCCCAGGAAATGGCTTCTGGGCAGCGGTCGACGGAGGGCCCGCCCGGAGGAGGAGTCTGCAGCACCGGGAAACCGAAACTGAGAGGCGAGAGAGACGGAAGGGAGCCGCGGATTTGTACAACGCCATGGCCGGCCTCGAACGCTCAGCCCTGGTGAGCCCCGGCCGGCTGCGGGGGGTGGGGGGCGGTGGGATGGGAGGAGGCTGGGGACGGCAACGAGCTGCGCCCCGACGGGGCGGTGGGCGTGGAGCTGCCCCGGGACCTGCTGGGGGGCTTTCATCCCTTCA